>NC_141605.1:41212149-41512149 GCF_047967505.1 Dipteris shenzhenensis | reverse complement strand
GGCCTATGAGACAAAATACCGCCAAAAAGTGTAGCTACTATATCTGGGTGGGGGGCTCTTTCTTAGCTAAGGTTTTGGACGGGTTAGGAAAATCAGTTGATCATTGGCAGCATGAAGTGGCTGATCGGAGGATGACGTGGAAGGCTGATTGGTGCGATTCACATGTTGCATGGGTTTTCATTGACTAGAAATACGTGGTGATACATGGTGACCATTTGGCACAGAGGTTCGACGTGGTCTTTGGCTTAGAAAGCTTCTACAAAGATGGAGAGTAGGTAGTTTCCTTTCTTCTTTTTTCAGGCGGCGAGTGAAATCTATTAGTCTCAATGAGAGTCACTTGTGTGCTCACTTTCTTTTGGTAGTTTGGTGTGAGCAGCTACTCATAGGAGGTCCTAGTAGTGGTTCTTGAAGGTTGATTGGTGCATGATTCACGTGTTGCATGGGTTTTGATTGGTTGGAAAGACATGGCGGTGCATGGCAACCATTTGGCACGTAGGCTCCATGTGTTTTTGTCTTAGGCGGCTTCTACAAAGGCGGTTTTCTAGGTGGCAAGCATGTGGTGAAATCTATTAATCTCAATGAGAGTCACTTGTGTGCTTCCTTTCTTCTGGTAGTTTGGTGTGAGCAGCTACTGGTAGGAAGTCCTAGTAGTGGTTTTGAGGCGCGACGTGGTTGCGTGAGCAAGAAGTCTAAAGTCCTATATATTTGAAAGTTTAGTTAATATATAAGTGTTTTGAGGAATGACTACATTGCCTCTTTTTCCATATTTGTCATTTTATGTTCCATTTTATGTACTGCAGTAATTTGGGCCTGTGTGTGAAGCAAATGAACTTGATTTTATCATCACGTATTTGTTCAAAGGAATTGAAACAACTTCTATATCAAGAAGAATGCGGGGTATACATTAGTTTTTTTATTTTTGTTGATAATTCAATTTCTTTAGTTGAAAAGAGTAAAATTTTACTTGGTGTAGTTGAAAAGCATAAAGTTTCTTTTAATGATTTAATGGTTGAATTTAAAGATGTTTCCATTTGACTTGCTTTGATGGTTTACTCCATGAAAGAGAAGTAGATAATAAAATATAGATATTTGCTGGATCTACCCATGTTTGCAAACCCTTAGTCAAACGTAGGACTATGAGATAGAAAGGTAGCTAGTTGAATATCTTAGAAATGGTCGAATTCAACTAAGTCTTTACGAGTTTATTGGTAAAGAACAAGGATGGTACTATACGCTTATGCATAGATTACTGAGATTTAAACAAAATGACAAATATCCTATGCCCCACATTTATGAACTCTTTGATCAATTGCAAGGTGCTAAATATTTTACTAAATTCTGTATATCACTAAGTATGAGTTAGAAAAGAACATGTACCCAAAACATCTTTTCATGCTAGGTATGGGCATTATTAGTGGAAGAAAGGGTAGATGGGCTGAATTAATACAAGAGAATATGTGTGTGTGTGTCTATTTGTCTTTTATTGAGGTTTTCTCTTGATGTATTTCGTCCTATTCTGGGATGATGATTTTGTAATATAAAGTAACTCAATTTTCACTTTTTAAAAAAAAATTTTGTGTGTGTCTACACACACACACACACACATACACACACACATACGCGCGCGCATGTGTGTGTCGGAAGGAGGGATAGATTCCCTAAGGCAAATACCCGTGGTTAGTGAATTGATTTTTACTCAATTCCTCCTTGTGTCCCTAAAAGAAAAATGTGAGCATAATTCTCACTTTTCTAAAATATGGCATTACTTGCAATACTTGCAATTTTTGATCCATGCAATTCACTTTCATGGTTTACACACAAGGACTGCTGCAACATTTGCATGCCTTTTATAGAAGTCCTTTCATTGAATAAAAAATAAAAAATAAAAAATAAGTTTGCATGCATGAAAACTGACGCAATCTATAGAGACTGTCAATAGATCGCACGCCTTGGATGCACTTTTCATGCAATCCCTTGTATGCACTCTTTTCATGCAGACTGCATCCACCTTACATGCAGTCCAAAATTCACATGAGATCTAAATCTGGCTCGCGTGCCCTATTTTTAGGGTACCAATCTCCAAATAGGCATAAACCACCTAGGTTTTTTTCGGTAATCACAGTTAGGACACCCAACTACAGTTAGTAGTTAGGATAAAGTTTTGTCACTAAGACAAAACCTTAGGCTTGTACTTTTTTTTTATCTCTTCTATTCAGATGTTTGGTTGCTTTCTTGCTCTCTCTTGTTTTCTCACATTTGGTATTAGAGCCTTGCTAAGCTCCTGCATTGGTACTTGTTGGTCAAGCTCTTGTTGCACGTCGAGCTACTTGAGCTCCTCCTGTTGTTTCGTACAAACGCTTGTCGGCCATACTACTCCTACCCACACGTGCGAAGGTCGTTGCTACTGTTGTTCCGTACTGCTCCCGTACAAGTCCATCGTAAGGTTACGTTGCCCGTATAGTCACGCCACCTAGGCCATCTACACCAGATCCATATAGCAGGCCTCCGTACATGCGGGCAGACGTGTGCGTACAGACGACGTGCATCGTCTGTATGCGTTGTCGTGCCTGCAGTTGATCTCCAGCACATTGTATGTACGTGTCGCCATGCCGTAGAGTAGATACGCCGTACAATCTGTACACTGTATGGACCGTTTGTCCACAGCTTGTTGCTGCATACCACCTGCTCCTTGAGCTCCGTATAGCCGTACATTGTACGGGCTGCCTATCCGTACTTCTTGCTAGCTCGCACGAGAGCCGTCACCTGTACCCGCGTACTTGTCAGGAAGCCTATTCAGGATTGAAGAAGCACTTGAAATCAAATGCCATTCTAGCAAGAAATTGCTACAGAATTTTGGGGCATTTTGTATTCATGGGCAAATACTGCATTTAGTTTGTAGGTGTTGAGAAAATTTGGGGCTTTTGTAGGCAAAGTGCAATTTTGGCAACATTTAGGGCTTTTAGTCAATTTGCCCTCTTCTGGTTGCAATTTCCTCAAGAAATTGGGGCTTTTGTGATTGGGCTCCAATTTCTTAGTGTTTAAGGTAATTGCAAGCAGTTTTGGACTCAGTTTGAGTGACATTGCAGACATTTGCAATTTTTGTAGTTTTTAGTCATTTGCAGGACATTTGGGGTGCATTTTGAGCCTTTGATTGGCTTTCTTGGCACTTTTGTCACATTTGCTGCATTTTGTTTTCTTTGGCAGTTATGGCCCAAAACAATCCCAATGAAGTGTTTGGTGTCCTCACATAGGAGGATAAGTTGGATGGTGCCAACTACTCCTTATGGAGTTTTATGGTACACAATATTTTAGTTGGCAAACACTTATGGGATTATGTCAATGGGGATGAGACACGGCCAGAGAATGTGGTTGCACGTGGCACTCCTCAACAAGGTGGAGGAAGGGGTAGAGGTCAAGTTCAGGGTGTAGGACAAGTGCTAGGTGCAGCAGCTACTGTAGTGTTGGCTCCCACACAGAAACACAAAAGGTGGGATTCACTTGATGCACAAGCACTTTCAGCTATCTCCCTTTTTGTCAAAAGGTTTATTATTCCGCACATTCGGTCATGCAAGATCTCAAAGGCAGCTTGGGATATTTTGGAAAGTATGTTTTCAGCCCGCAACGATGCCAAGGTCTCTTTCCTGAAGAGAGAGTTGACTCATACTCATATGGATGAGGGTGACTCTACGTCTGAGCACCTCACTAAACTTCAAGATTTGAGAGAGCAATTGTTGAATATTGATGAGATCATTCCAGATTCAGAGATGGCCACTACCACTTTGAATTCTCTCTTTGAGTCTTATCTTGGTTTTCACACCTCATTGAACTTGTCTTTGAGGAGGGGTGGAAACCCTCTCACCTTTCATGAGTAGATAGGGCTTTTGTTGCAGGAAAAACAAACCAGAAAGAACATGGCTTCACGGGTTGGTGAGCATGCCATGCTTTCGAAATTCAAGCCCAAAGGGAAGGGGCAGCATAAGCAGCATGTCATCCTTCACATTAGCATAAAGCTGATTCTGGACAGCCTTCTCACAAGGCTAAGAATGATGCAAAGAAGCCCAAGAGAAGGGGTGTTTGTCATTATTGCAAGAAGCCGGGTCACTACATAGGAGAGTGCAAGAAAAGAATTGCCAAGGAAAAGAAAAAGGATTCAAGTATGGCTGTCACAGATTCAGCTCCTCATGCACATGATGATGGTGATGCTTCAGCCAACTTAGTGGAAGAAGAGTATGCCTTTTTGACTTGCACTCATGATTTTCAGGTGGTTGCTCGAGATATTACAGACACATTTGAGGATGACTCTTATGTTTTTCTGACTTCTAGTTATGATCCTTCTAAGGATTCATGTGCTTTCAATGTCAATGAGACATTGAAAAATTGTTACTTTGATAGTGGTGCCACCAAACATATCACTTCCAGTTGAGAAAAGATCAGATGATGCACTTGCAATTTCTACTCCCATTGCTGTTATGCAAAATGCGGAGTTATGGCATGCTAGATATGGGGCATATGAGTTCTGGCAGCTTGATGACACTTCAAAAACATTCTATGATTGATGCTTTGCCTCCTTTAAAGTCACCTCCTCCTCATGCCTGTGAAGGGTGCATACTTGGGAAGATTCACAGGTTTTCCTTCAAGAAAGATGGTGCAGTACGAGCTGTTCAGAAATTACAGCTCATTTATAGTGATATCTGCGGTCCCGTGAGGACTCCTGCATTGGGTGGTTATCTCAATTATGTCACATTTATTGATGACTACTCAAACTACACTTGGATCTATGGTTTAAAGAAAAAATCAGATGTGTTTAAGCATTTTCGACACTTTGTAGCAAAGGTTGAGAATGAAACAGGCCTCACAGTTCAGATTCTACGCACAGATAGAGGGAGGGAGTATATGTCTCATGAATTTGAGGCTTATTTGAAAGAGAAAGGCATCACACATCAGCTTACAGTGAGGCTTACCCCTCAGCAAAATGGCAATGCTGAGCGGAAGAATAGAACTCTCTGGAGATGGATAGATGCATGCTCACAAGCAAAAAGTTGCCTCACAGGTTTTGACTTGAGGGTCTCACGTGTGCCAACTATGTCTTGAATCAGGCTCCCACTAAGGCTTTGAAAACAAAGACTTCTTATGAAGTTTGGCATGTGAGAAAGCCTTCAATGGAACATTTTCGTATCTTTGGATGTGTTGCATATGCCCATGTGTCTGTTGAGTTTCAGACAAGGCAATTAAATGCATATTTGTTGGGTATAGTAAGGAGAGCAAAGGTTACCGTCTCTACAATCCTGCTTCACTCAAGAATTTTGTCAACAGAGATGTAATCTTTTCAGAAAATTCAGCACATACATAAGCTGAATTTAATGTGCCAACTTCTTCTACATTAGATGATGTTTTTGAGGGATTAATACTTGTTGCTTTGGGTTCCGCATCTGACATCCCTGCTGAACATTAGAATTTGAAGCAAGCTCCTCATGTTCCACATGCCTCGATTCAGCCACCGACTGATTTAGTTCCTCCACAGGCAATGGAAGATTTTTTAGGCAAGATATTATAGAAATACATGCAGTCAAATTTGTTTCCGATTGGCTGCTTCAAACTCTCAAGGAGAGTAAACTTGATGCCCCTTTGCCTGGCAGAACTCATAGTGCAACAAGACACGAAGGGGGGGCTCTTTCTGTTGAACACACATGTGACTCCCCTAGATGCACACATGCACCTAAGAGCAAGCCCTTGATCACATTTATCCCAACATACCCCCCCTCAAGGGTTTGCCTCTTGCTATGTCAAGGATACATCTAGTCACATAGTTTCTCATGCCATCTCATGGTGGTCAAGGATAAATCTATGGCTAGGATCTCATGCTAGCAAGGGTGCCCAAGGGTCAAGGTTTACAAAAAATGGGATAGACCAAACACATATCACATGGCCTACATCATATGGTGACCAGAGGTGATTTACAAAAAGACTATAAAGACTAAAACACACATAACATTCTTTTTGGAGTACTACTTCAAAAAGACTATAAAGACTAAAACACCCATAACATTCTTTTTGGAGTACTACTCCAGGCAGAGAACCTTCTTATGCAGATACTCTTCTTGCTGAGGAAGAGCCTGATACTTTTGAAGAAGCTAAGGATAATGTGCATTGGAGAATGCCATGCAAGATGAGTTACAGTCCATTGAGAAAAATCAGACTTGGATCGGAACTTTTTGGATTTGCCACCAGGAAAGAATGCCATAGGTATCAAATGGGTTTTCAAAGTAAAAAGAAAGTCAAATGGGTCCATTGACAGGTACAAGGCACGATTGGTTGCAAAAGGCTATGCTCAGAAGAAAGGCATTGATTATGAGGAGCCATTTGCTCCTACTTCCAGGATGACCACTATCAAATCAGTTATTGCTATGGTTGCATATTTTGATTGGAATGTTCATTAGTTGGATATAAAAACAACTTTTCTTAATGGAGACTTATTGGAAGAGGTTTATGTCAAACAACGTCCTGGCTTTGAAATTTCGGGTAATGCACATAAAGTTTGCAAGCTGAATAAAGCTTTGTATGGGTTGAAACAAGCCCCACGTGCAAAATACTCCAAGATTGATCCCTTTTTGACCAGCAAGGGACTTCATAATAGTCCAACTGAAAGTACCCTATACATCAAGAAGTATGGTGGGGATATTTTGGTCATCATTCTTTATGTAGATGACATGCTGCTCACAGGGTCACATGAAGAAAAAATTGTAGATTTCAAAGCTGAATTGAAAGCTACATTTGACATGTCAGATTTGGGCATGTTACATTTTTATTTGGGGATCCACTTTATACAAGAGAGACGTGGCATTATTATGTCTCAATCCAAGTATGTGAGAAAGCTCTTGCATTGTTTCAACATGCAAGATTACAAGCCTATAGCCACTCCCATGGAGCCAAGGCTGAAGCTTACTATGTATGATCTAGGTGAATCAGTAGATGCCACACTCTACAGTCAGGTTGTTGGATGCCTCATTTATTTGTGCAATACATGGCCTGATATTTAGTTTACAGAATCACAGGTGAGCAGGTATATGCACAGCCCAAAGACAGCACATTAGCAAGCTGTAAAACACATCTTCCATTACTTGCAAGGCACAAAGTCTTATGGCTTGATGTTCCTCAGGGGGGGTGAATTGCAGATGCATGCTTACAGTGAATTAGATTGGTCTGGAGATTATGACACTAGGCAATACACAAGTGGTAATTATTTCTTCTTGGGACATGCTTGCATTTCTTGGCTTAGTAAGAAACAATCTTTTGTGGCTACTTCCTCATGTGAAGCTGAGTACAGGGCGGCTTTCACAGCAACGGTTGAGTGTGTGTGGCTACCCCGCTTGTTTGCTGATCTTCATCTATCATTGGAGGGTCCTTCTCCAATTCTCACTGATAGTCAGAGTGCTATAGTAGTTGCAAAGAATCCTGTGTTTCATGCTCGCACGAAGCACATTAAGGTTCATTATCATTATGTCAGAGACAAGTTACATGCAGGGGAGATTAGTATGATCTATGTCTCCACACATGACAATATTGCACATCTTCGCCAAAGCACTTCCACATGAGAAGTTTGAGACATTTCGTAGTGCCCTAAACTTCTCTCCTTTTGGTGATTGATTCTTGCCTTGTACATCATCACATTGGCACTGCAAGGGGGTGTTGGAATTATCGCCATAATTCATGGTAGTGACCAATGTACGACCAATAAGTGAGTTAGGGGCACTTTCCCCTCATTAGAGGTTTTTTCCCCTCCCCTAACCACAGTCAGGACACCTTACTACAGTTAGTAGTTAGGATAAGGTTTTGTCACTAAGACAAAACCTTAGGCTTGTACATTGTTCTTATCTCTTCTATTCAGACGTTTGGTTGCTCTCTTGCTCTCTCTTGTTTTCTCACAAGTTGTAGGCAGCAAGTCAGTTGTACAACACTCTGCTCGATCTATAGACTCACATACCGGGTCAGTGAGTCGGTGGAAGGGCTTGTCTTTCCAGCCCTATAAAAGGCCCCATCTAGCGGCAATTCAACAATTTAGTCTCAAGGAAGCCCTTACCCATTGTGTAGCATCAACAAGTGCATACCTACATCCATTAGAAGAGCATTCTATGCAAGAGGGTGCAATCAGAGGAACTCCCATGACATATGGTCATTGCTGAAGCTCACGGAGGAGCACACAACCTAAGAAGGCAAGGGCATTGGTAGGAGCAGTACATGTGATTACCACAGAGCATCCAGGGCAGCGGATTGCTGCAGATTTTGGGATATTTGTGGGAGCTCTCTGTAAGAAGCATTCTTTGTCTAGATTCCAGGACTGTGCTTGTGAGCTCTCTCTTGTGGACACATAAAAGTGTGAAGTTGGATAAAGCATTCCCTTCTATGTTCTCAAGAATCTTCCGTTGCATACACCATATCTATTTCTATTTCCACTGCATGGAGAAACTAGCTAGGTGTCTAGGCTTCTTCTCACATGTTTATGTCTATTGTCTCCTTGAGTATTGGCCTTGAAGGTTTGCTTCAACTGGAGTCTGAGCCCGAGGACAGAGATCTTAGGGATGATGGGTCTTGGATTCCATTGTATGGTAGAGGATTAGAGTGATTGGTCGATGATGGAGATGGCCCGTTGATTGGTCAAGGATGGAGATTGGTCTCGGACTCCATTGCATGATAGTCGATTAGAGTGATTGGTCGAGGATGGAGATGGCCCGTTGACCACAGGCCTTATAGAGAGTACTCTCAGTGGCGCTATGGTATAGAGAGGAGTACTCTCAATGGTGCTTATCATTTTGAGAGGACAAGCGTCTGAGAGGCACCTAGTCGGACCCAGGTGAGTGGCTTTGGCCATCCCAAAATGGGCAATCAGAGTGATAATAGAGATGCCCTTCTTCTCCTACGCCACCCGTAGTGGCAGGCGGTTACAATTGGATGCCTTGTCTTGGAGATCATCATGGGAGTGTCACTAGTTTGAGCAGCTGGTGTTGCATGAGGTCCTTACAAGGTTTTGGTCCCGTCTATGAACTAGCCGCCACCCAAAGAATATTTCATACTTCTTCTAGCTTGTTGGTCACAAAAATTGCCCATTGGCTCGTAGCCGATAGATGAGGAGAGGTGGACTTGGCAAGTGCTATGTACCAAGGGACCTATAGATGATGGCCCATTGCTTGTGGAGCTTCTGTGCAGCATAAAGTAACTTGAAGAGTGTCTTCCATGTCAGGCATTGTTTGCCTCATGATGAGTTGCAAGAAGGATCGCAGGGGCATCCATACGCTGCTCCTCTTTACCTGACAGCTCTTTTATGATAATAACCTTGGATGTCCCAATGCTTCTCATCTTGCATACATTCTTATGCTCAGGGGCCCAGTTGTCACTACATTCAAAGCATAAATGGGCCCTCTTTAATGTCATGATGGACCTTGATTGGTTTTGGATTTCTGAATTTTCAGATTCAGCCTTATTCTGTGTGCCAAATTATGCACCCAGCATTTTGTATGCCTTGGCATACGGCATTCTTCTGCCCATAGCTACTGCATTTTTCTAAAATAGGGCTGCCACAGCCTTCCTTCATGCCAATCAAGCACCTTATCCTTTTCAGAGCCTTCCAACGGGGATCATGTAAGATGGCCTAGAGCTCAATTTGGTGGCCAATCAATGTCATATATTCCCAAGATGTAGAAGGCATTGATATCCACTCGCCAGGGTCCACTGGATGTAAACTGCTTAATTGTTCAGGCCTGAAGCTTCTGTATGCTTTGCGATCAGTGTGAATGCAGTTTTTTTCCCTGGAGCTGAGGAACCAATGTTCATACCTAAGAAATATTCAGCTGTAGAGGAATCTCGCAAACGTTGCAGCTGCTGTCAAGCTTTGTATTGAGGTTATTATTGGTATTCGGGATGAATCTTCAATTCAATACTTTGATGCACATGTACATTTTCATGTGGAATTATATAGGCACAAAATTGATTTGTGAAGCTCCAATCCTTAAAATGTAGTGATGTGGAAGTTGTAGGGGTGAGCATGATCTGCTGTTCCCATGTCTGGTTTCATTTTTCATACATGTGCAAGAGTTTACTCTTATAAAGTCCAATATTTGAATTATTTATAGCTGGATCAGATGGGGCACTTACCATGGTGCATCTTGTGTATTTCTTCCCTTAGATCATGCAAATCTTTCCACGGGTATGCAGAAGTGAAATTCTTCTATTTAAGTTTGCATATGGATCCTTTTGTGGTACAATTTGCTTTCCCTCTAAAGCATCCAAATCTAGAAACTCGCCTTATCTATTGGCAATGTAAACAGAATTTACATGTGTAAGTAGGAGATTCATCTTCTTCGATTATAAAGGAAATTTAGCATGGAATTGCATAGCAATGTTTCTGTTGGTGACTTCCTTTAGTGGTCAATAAGATTTCTATTTGTGAACATACATTGGGTTGTAGTTTATATTTTCAGCATTTGGTGGTTCTCGGGGTGCTTGAATGTCAAATTTGGCAGGTCTTTGTGGTGGATTCGGTTGGAAGCAGTGACTGTGTTGCTGTCGAGAAGGAGAAACCTTCCTACGGCAGGCTGCAAGATATTCTAAGGAGTAGGGAAGGATCCAAAGCAGGCCAGAGCTGGTTTGGAAGGCTTCTTGAAGAGCTGAGATTCAATCAAGATTCTTTAAAGGGTAACTGATTTAGGGCAGCTTTTAATAGTTGTGGTGTTAAGGACATGGGTATATTTGGTATTCTAAGGTTATCCTCCGAATCGAACTCTTCTTTAAATTTGACCAATACTTGTGGTTTTGCAACTTACGCATTCTTCACTATAGAGCACTTTTCCCCATCTTCATTGCTTCTTTAAATTTGACCAATACCGGTGGTTTTGCAAATTTTACACATTTTTCACTATACAGCACCTTTTCCAATCTTCTCTGTGTTTAGTTTTATTTAGAAAAATAGAACGACACAATAGTTTATCAGACTTAAGAAATACTGTGTAGATGTAAGCATTATAATTGTGATCTACAAGACAATGTATTCAATTCCTCAATTGCTAAGGACAGCATCTCAACACTTGCCTGAAATAGATATTGTGAGGGAAAAGATGGATCGTGAAGCATACATCCGTAGTAAGCCTTGTTGGGCCTTTAGGATCAAGAGTAAATGAAGCAGGAAGGAAAGAAGCATGTCCTCAATGCCCAAAACCAAGAGCAACAAAACACCACTTGTGTATCAATCGATATGTGCGTGCCCTTAGCACAACAACATGAGCTTCAGCTCTCTCTCTCTCTCTCTCTCTCTCTCTCTCTCTCTCTCTCTCCCTCCTGGGAGCTGCCATGTGCCCTCCCTAAAGTAGATGTACTAGATGGTTTTTTGCTGTCCCATAGACCTGTTGGTCTCCCGTGGACATTAATACTCTCTCTCTCTCTCTCTCTCTCTCTCTCTCTCTCTCCAGTAGCTTGTCGTTCAGCACCGGCTTTAGTAGCTCGTCGTGTAGTGTCCACCCATCCAACAGCTCGTCGATCAGTCAACACCTGCTTCAGTAGGTTGTCGTTTAGCACTCGCTCAAACCACTAGCTCATCGTTCAACGCCGTTGGGGTCAAGGATAATATGTGATGTTTCAAGACACCCTTGCAATTAGTTTGCATAAATTAGCAATATGTTGCACATCAAAGTAGTGCATGCATGAGGACAAGATGAAGGCTCCCTTGAACCCAAAACCAAATGCCAGTTAAATTTCAAAATCAACACAAGCAGATAATGCACTAGTCATCATCAAGATCATCCAAAGCACCCATGCTTTCCAGGTTCTCTCTATGTGATTTACTTCCAACGTCTTATGGAGGCATGTCGTCTTCATGAGGATGTAGCATCACCTCAAGAAAAGGGGACCTTTTTGTAGCGAGCATCTTTCACAACATGAGACTCTTTTCCTAGCCATTTACCCAGCTCCAAAACAAGATCATGCATCTTGGCTGTCTTCAAAATCCCTTGATATGCACAAGAATTGCTACTTACCTTAATGGAAAGATCAAGCACACTTTGTTCACTTCACCTCACAAAATAGCATGAGAGCATGCATAAGCAATATTTGCCAAGTTCTTGGTGGTATGGAAGCATAAAAAAGCATCAATCCATAAATTTTACCAAAAGAAGTATCTTTAAGAGAGTTGAATTCGAGTCATTAAGTTCACTCTTTTCAACACCTCCCAATGGAACATGCCAACCTAGTTTACAACAAAGCTACAATCAACCCCTTCATCCTTGTCATGCCGAATAAAATTGCAATGGATGTCACCATTCACAGGGTGCAAAGCTTCATGTCTAATGACTCTAAATGAAAGAATTAGAGATGTTTCATAAAGTATGCATTTGGCCTAATGGAGGTACTGTGTTCTGGGGAACTTTTGATACAATAACAAGGGAAAGGGGGGAGGGGGGGAGAAAGGTGAGATGGGTGTCATTGGGGGGGGGAGAAAGATGAGAGGCGTGTCATTGCTGGTGTAGCATCTGAAGAGGAGATTCAGTGACCGATTGAGGCATGTGGAGAAGGCCAAACTAAAAGATCTTGAGAGCTCAATTGAATGTGGAAGGGTGACGGGAAGAAGTTCACACAAGAGAGGGAGACTCACAGAGCAACAAAGCTCCGGAAGGGGCTTAGTGGAGGTCAACCTTGAAGCTGCACATAGCTAAGTCTCATATTTGCATCTCAGAGAACACAAACAATGTCGACAAACATAGGCTCCAACAGGAGGTTGACACATAGATGTTAAAAGAAAGAAAAGCTTGCTTGAAAGTGAAGCTAGCAAGGCAAGCCTAAGAGGAAGCAATACAAAGGAGTTGTGGTAGAGGAGCTACAATGTAGAGGTCCAAACAAGGAGGGCTAGCATGTGAAGAGCAAGACTGTGGTGCCGCCTCCTTCCATCCCTCCTTGATCCTCCATTTGTCCCTCCATTAATCCCTCCAATGTGAGTGGCGCTGCACACTATAGGCCATTCAGTTGTGTGTGGTGCCACACACTACAGAGAGACGGCCCTTTGTGATAGAGTTCTTTCTTGACCCTTGTGTCCTAATTATGTTGGAGTGTTTGCAAGCCAATCGGTTCAAAGTTGACATGAATCAGCATCTTTCACGTGGCATTTGGGTTTGAGATAGCACACGTATATCCAGATTACCATGGTGGGCTTGAGCCTTTTAACTTTTTTTCTTTTTGCGGGGGGAATTCAAAATTGTATTAAAAGAAAAAAGAACTGTACAAGAAAGGAAAAGTTGACTGCCTTGAAGAAAGGCAAGATCAACAGAGGACATTTACATCCAAACAGAACTCTCGTTCTTATGTCAGACACCCTCCTTACTTTTGTTTGTTGGTGCACACTCACACAGCCTGCTGAAGGGTCTTTGCACACGCTAGAGAGGCCGCCCTCCTTGTATGATAGTCGTAGCAACAAGATGTACGCACACAATGAAAGGGCGAGTTGGAAAAGATAGAGGTCGAATGGTTTCTTAGTCTCAGCTCAATCTCATCCTCCCAAGTTGCTCTCCGTTCACGCAACGCATCATCGATCGCTCTCCTTTGTCTCCTTCACAACCTGCAACCGTGAGAGAGCTCTTCCTTCCTTAGTGCCTTCCTCTCCCCTCACTATTGCTTCCTTTTCTTTCTCACTGCCGCCTGTGCTCCGCACTGCCTTCTTCTATTTCTCAAAATCCATGCCAATTCTCTTTTGATAGTGCACTGGACACGCCATGAACTCGGTAGGATGAAAGCTGTCTTCCAAAAGAATTGCAACACTCTTTCTCTCTGGCATCTGTGGACACTCTTCCAGCTAGAGGCGATGACCCTGCTGTTTGTTGTGTATTGTTGACACTTTCTTAGTTTGCTATGATTTCAGTTGTTCTTCGTGCACGTAGATGGGCGTGCGGGGTGCAATGCATTCCCTCATAGAGGGCTACATTGAATGCGCATTTGACTACTACTGACCTCCAACCTTGCCCCTTCGGTGTAGGCGGCACCGCACACGGTAGAAGGGAGTCATGAAAATAGGACATTTGCCTTTCGGCATTGTGCTCATTGATGGCATTTTCTCTAAGAAGCTAAATTTCCATTTATGGCCCCATCATTTTCTTCCTCTCTCTCTCTCTCTCTCTCCTCTTCTTTTGCTACTCCGGCTCATCTTTCAATTTGCCAGGTAGGCCTCTTGAATGTGTTCAACTTGTTTTAATTTTCTCACGGAAAAAATAAAGATTTTGATTAACTAGTGAAAGAAAAGAAACCTAGCTGGGAAAGGTGTAATTACATGAACTCCCAACGGGCTAGCACCATGGATGCAACTTCACGACCTCAATGATAGGCATGGATCATGGATTCACCTTCACGACCTCAATGATCTACGAAGTGTCTTTAGATGCTATATTTGAAACACTTCACCAAACCAGAATCAAATAGAGATAGGTTATTAATAGCTTATCAGCTCTAGCTTCCTAGAGCTCTGAGGACCATATGGATTCCACACTATTTAGAATTCCACTATGTGCAAGATCTTTAACTATGTGCGGCATTGCACATGGTAGAAAGGGGTTGTCTCATGGGATGCTTGTGTCTCATTTTGAAGGCACTCCTCAACTATGTGCGGTGCTCCACACCCAAAGGGAGTCACCAAGTTCATCCTCATCACACAAAGAAATACATGATATCTCGTGCTAAGAATAATACATATCTCATCACAGAGTAATACATGATATCTCATGCTAAGAAATAATACATGAAATCACATGCTAAGAAATCACGAGACCATTGCAACATAGAACATGCACACAAATTGAGTAGGCTATTCAATATTTTGATGTGAATGCAAGCGAGATGAGTAACCATCTCATTTTGTATGATTTTGTGTTTGGTCATCCGAATTTTTGGCTAAAGCTTCTCTCCTCAGCCTACACAATTTTATGTGTATGTTTTGAGTATTGAAGTTTTTGACATTGCATGTTTGAGTAGTTTCTCTCTTTGAGGATCAATGACGTTTTCAAGGTTGTTGGGGTTTTGTGTCATTGGTTCGAATGGACAAACTTACTCACATGGCCATTTTTTGAGAGGGAAAATTTTAGTGAAGTAATGGCTTGCAAGTAAGGAGTTGACTTTACGTGCTTGTATAGCAAGAGAGAACTTGTGATGGTCTTCTATCTCAATTTGAGAAAGATTGTAATGTTGAAGCTTGGGGTCTAGAGCATATTGGCATTGTATAGGTGCTACAAGGAAAATTACCAAGACACACTTTACGCAAAGATCCAAGAACACGAAGATGAGTACCAGTGGACCCACCATACAGAGTGCCCCTCGCACATTGATGTCAGAGAGCACTTCATTAGAGAAAGAGTGTTATTTGGTGACATCACACTGTAGCATTGTGATAGCAAAGAGAATGTTGCAAACATCTTTACCAAACTACTCGGTAAAGAGCTATTCGAGAAACACCGACTAGCTCTTTGGTTTGATGCTGTGAAAAGCGTTTTCCGCCATATGTACTGAGAATTTCCGGGAGACGACGGAATTGAAAGATTTTCTACCACAGTCCGGGCACTCTAGTAAGACGTAAAACACCCGATCCCATTCCGACCTGCGGAGGAAGGACATTCCCATTAAAGGGGTGTGATGGAATGTAATGCTAAGTCCTTCTTCGATTCCCTAGAATCATCATCTTGAGGGAAGGCCTACTTCATGATGTTGATCTTGAGGGAAGGTGTTGAGATTCATGATAGTCATTAACATGTGGTGCATCTCAGAAGAGGACCTACAACATCTACAGCTAGAGTAATATTCTTTGACAATTGAGATGGGCCTCTAACTTCCAACACTAGTTGAGGTGAGTAGAATGCAAAAGTTTTGACATTATTGAACAAGGTATAGCTGATGTCTTCTTGGCAATACATAGGATTGTATCTATCAAAACTTATACTCCTTAAGATTACTACGTTTCTTGATTGAAGAACCTTATGGTAGGGTATGAAAGATCATGAAGTTTATTTGAACATTGCATTGCAAGCACACCAAAGGGAGGTCCCTTGTAACCTTCTTTAAACTATTCATCGCAATAGACTATGGATTATAAGTTTGATGGTTGCAATTGATATCACCTAGTATGTATATGACTCTAAACAAGGTAGAAAAGCTCTTAAACTCGTTGCAAAAAAATTTGTCATAAACCCCCCCCAGCGCCACTCTACGATTGCCGCCACTCAGGCTTACTTAAGGTTCCCCTTTTTGGTTATCTTTGTAACTGCTCCCTCCACCTCCACTCTAGCAAATAAACCATGGAAGCTCACATAGGAGCAGATTTACTTTTTACAAGAAGAGCTTAGAGAGGCCAGAAACTGTTTGCCATGGAAAATAGGAAGTAATCCAAGAGCTAATGTAGAAATGCAATGCAACACTACCCTGCATCACAACTTCTAAACAAGGTACAAGATATGGTTACCACCTTGATTAAGAAAAGAAATTACAACAGCAAATAGACAACAAAATCAGCACATGGGAGGTGTATGGGTAGGTAAAGGAACATGAAACCAGGGTTGCCAATACCTAGATTCTATGTGTAGGGGGACTGCTTGAGGGCGAGTGTGTCGAGATGAGAGCTTGGGAGAAAAGGTTACTATATCAAGGAAAAAATAAGAAAGGTATGTCTTATGTCACTGAAAAGGGGGCATAAGCATGAGTAATTTTCAACAACAAGATAGGAAAGAGCAAGGTTCTCGAGCAATCTAACAATATGAGAGGCACCAAGACAAAAGTGAATGATGCTCAAAAGGAAGGAAATGGGATATTTATAGAGATGGAAATGTGGTAAATAGAGGCTTCAAGTCTAGACTTAAAGACTCTTCATCTTAAACTTATGTAAAGTCGATTATCTTCACCTAGAATAATTGCGGAGATGCTATATGCATTCCCGAGAATCATATGCTAGATGCTATATGCTAAACGGAAGGTTGATTATCTTCATCGATAATAATTGTGGAGATGCTATATGCATTCCCAAGAATCATATGCTAGATGCTATATGCTGAATGGACGTCAATTGTCTTCCCAAGAATCATATGCTCCATGCTATATGTACTCACTGGAATGCCTTGTGCACTCCCTTAACGCTGTGGTTACTTAGATGTAGTGGTTACTTCTTTTGGTTGTATTTGTTTCATAGGCCCATGAGGCCTCTTGAGAGGATGTCAATCTCTCTCTCTCTCTCTCAATGTGAAATACTCAATGGACAATGCAAGAGAAGAAGAATCATGGGAGAGGCTCTCAACAACAAGAGAGAGGATGAGATGTTTTCAACATAAACATGAATACTTCAAGAGTGCTCCTACTATTGCTTGCATGTGTTTCTCCAAACTCATACACCTCCCACTTTTATTAGAGGGAGTCCACATGCTTTTACAATCAACTTTTTACCAAGATGGCCCTTTAGATCAAGCATCCCACATTCAAAATCGGGCACTACAGAAAGAAGTATTCCCCAAGGTCTTTCCAAAACTAGGACCTTCCAAAAAGATTAGCTGGCCAAATAAGGCAAATAAGAGGCAATCTATTACTAGCCTTATTTGCTTGCCCAATTTCTACCTAACATAGTTGTGCATGTCTTACCACTCTTTAGCACCAATGGCCTACACATACAATAATAATCCTTGCATGAGGACATGTGCCCAACAACAAAATTTTCACACACATCGTTCCCACCCTAGGAGTTGTCCCTCCAAGTCCCTTCACTTATATGTGTTGGTTGGATATTTCTTGAACTTGCAAGTCTTCTTCCCACCATGGAACAAACTCGTTGCCCACTATCAAGATGTTGAATTTCAAGCCCAAGTCCCTTGCTTGATCTCTTCTTTCTTCCGGGTCCTTTGCTATAGCCAAGCTAACCTCTATTGATGATAAGTCTTCAAGTTTTGCAATGTTCATTTTTAATCCTCTTGCATCATCTCTAGCTGCCATAATTTTTCCTTCTTGGTCTCTCTCCTTGTGACAATGCATTCTCAAAGTTTGATTTCCAATTCAATATGGAAAAGGGCTTCTATTCCATACACCATTTGAAATGGGATGTGACTTATGAAAACTTAGAGATGTCTGATGGGCCCATAAAGAAATTGTAGTTCCCTACCTCCCTCTTGATATGAGATGAAATCATCTTTTTAAGAGCTTTGAATAACGTCCCATTAAAGCTTTCTCCAATCCATTATACTAGGAATATAGTAAAATGTATTAATTTGGTTGGCCATCCAAGCTTCCATCACTTCATTCTAAAGCTTGTCCCTCCATCCATGAGTACCTCCAAAGGCACTCCAAATCTGTCACAAATGTTGTTGACTAAGAAAGGTAATGTCGTTGAAGGATGTACCATAGGGCCATAAAGTAATTGATAGCTCCCTCCTCATATGAGAGGAAACCATCTTCCTAGGAGCTCTACATAACATCCCCATTAACACTATCTACAAATCCATTATAGTAGGGATAATAAGAAGCAAAATTTGTTAATGTAATCTTGAGTTTCACTACCAATATTTCTCCGTGCTCAATGTGCCGTGGCATGTATTAGTGTGCCAAGGATCAAGCCTATAGTGAAATGATGACAACTACATGTCGGGAGTAGCCAAGAGGTTGTACAAGGCTAATGTATAAGTGTGGAGGAACCAATGCCAGAAAATAGTCAATGAATGACTGTACATGGTTGGTATGTGTGCGTGAAAATGTGCAACAATCCTAAATCAGAGAAGGGATAACTCTGCCAAGTGACACCAATTGTGATGAACTGCCAAATGCCAAGAGAAATGAACTGGTGTCAGATGTGTGTGTGTACCCGATGATAGATCCGATGGGACTGACGTCGATGGGAACTAGTTGGGTAATGCACCAATGGCTTACTTAGCTTGGTGGAGTTGGATCTTCTCTATGGAAATGAGTCTACAGCTAGACTACACGTCGAAGCGCAAATGCAACAAAATGAATTTAGTTTTGTTCATTTTTATGCACTGCTGGGTACACTCCAATGGATCCAGAGGTGGTTCCGATGATGAGGATTTAATGAATCTGAACTATGGAAAAGCCAAAAGGAAGATGTGAGGTGCTCAATGCGTAGAGCACAATCTGGCAATCTTTTTTTACTTTTTGTATCACCGCGAAATTCCACCTGGATCAAAAGTTATGGCTCCCGGAAGGATGGCCAAACTTTGATCCCGATGAAATCGGGTTGCGAGAGAGCATTGGGTTGCGAGATTGATGGTCGTCAATGGAATGCTCTCTTCCATTAGGTGCTACTGCGTTCGTTGTAGGCCGGGTGGTAGAGAGCGCATGGGCACTTTGGCTATGTGGAGGCTTGGGCTCATTGTCTGCTGGGCACCTCGTAGAGCTTGGTTGAAAGTTGCTAGAGTTGTGGGCTTCGTTGCCCCATCTGTTGATGTCCGTGGCCGTGGAGGTCTGCTTCTACTGTCGATGGCAGCCACGGACATTGGACATGGGAGCTAGGAAGCCTCTCCTTGAGCTCGGCCGTCCATTATAGCCTGTTGCTATAGAGTTGAGTCGCTTGCCTCATTTTGCTGGCCTTTTTTTGTTTGCCGGGAGCCTGTGCATTGGTTGTGCACCGTAGGTAGTTGCTGGAGACTGGCATCTTGTTTGCTTGCATGCTGGCGCTGGTGTTGGTTGACGTTGCTTGAAAGCCGTTGAAGGCTGTAGTGTAAGTTGCATCAGCTATCGCGGGTTGTTTGCTTGCAGAGATTGGCCGCTTGAGGTTTGTGGAGTCAGAAATTTGAGTTGCTTGTAGGCTGCCTTGGCGTCCGGTTGTAGAATCGAGTCTATAAGTCGTGGGAGCTGCTGTTGAAGCTTGGCTATGCAGGACGTTGTTTTGCATGGAGGCTGGCCGGCTAGCCGCTGCTACCCGTTGTTGTTAGTAGCCCGTGGGCTAGCGGTTGACGGAGCTCGATGTAGATAGAGGTTTGAGTCGCTTGTAGGCTGCCTTGCTGTCCGGTTGTAGAATCGAGTCTATAGGTCGCGGGAGCTGCTTGAGCGCTTTAGGAGCTGCTGTTGAAGCTTGGCTATGGAGGACGTTGTTTTGCATGGAGGCTGGCCAGCTAGCTGCTGCTACCCGTTGTTGTTAGTAGCCCGTGGGCTAGCTGTTGACGGAGCTCGATGTAGATAGAGGTGCCGTTGTTGCTTCTTTGGATAGCCCGAGAGCTGGTGGTAGCCTCTTGAGGGCTTTGGAGCTCGCTGGCTGTGATCAGCTGCTTGTGAAGCATCTGGAGATTCATTTGGTGGTGCTAAATCCACCTTGGTTGCCTCGAACCAGAACACAGAGAATGAACCTTCCACCAAAACACTCAAACCCACTAAATTCCTCTGAAGAAGCCTTACAGAACCTTTAGTTTACCAACACTATTGAATTCTTTCAAGGAAATTGAGAATTTCTCTCAAGAATTTGAAAAGGAATCTCATATAAGAACTCAAATGGGAGGAAGACTAGAAGAAGCCTAACTCTCTCTTCATGGCTTGGAATGGCGAGCTTTTTGAAGCAAATCTGGGATGGAGAAGAGCTCTACGATGAGAGATAGAGAAGTAACAAAGGTTCCTCTAAAGGAGGGCTTACCACCTTGACAGAGAAAGGGATTGTGTACTCTCTCAAATGGAAAACTGTCTCAATGGAAGATGCCTCATAGAAGGAGGGCTTGACACTCATGAAAGGAGTGGGAGCACCATCGTCTCTAATACTATGGGAGAGAGAGAGGAGTGCACACGATATAGCTACTTGTACACTATGTTGTATTGAGCATAAACATGAATATATACATGAATACCCCTTAGGGTTAGGATTAGGGTTTGCCTCCCCCCTGGCAATAAATCGAGGAAGCAATGCCAAATTGATCAATAGAGTAAAGCCATGAGGATGTGACTTGATATAGAGCCAAGGCAAGTGTTGAACCTTGGAACAAACACTTCAAGGCTCAAACTCAAACCAAAGGAAAATAACTGAGCCCTATGAAGACTGATGAGAGGAGATGGCGGCCAAAGGACTTGGTGAAGTGGGAAGCAGTGTGAACCCAAACCGCAACACACTGTGTTGCACCTAAAGGGTGTGGCATAGGACAGTGAAAGGATGGTTGTAGGACCAAAATAATGTGCTGTAACATCCACTTATAGGCATGTCAACCAATCGGATAAGAATCACAGTCACAAAGGAGTCATCCCAATGAACCTAACATGAGTAGGACAAGGCTTGTAAATGTTGTAGGTATCATCAATGGCAAATGTCAAGAAGGGAGTTAGTATAAAAAGATAGAGTCAAGGGTGATACGGTCCGTAAATTTTGAAAATAAGGCTACATATGTGTGAGCGAAGCCAAAGCAATGTTGTGTACAAACATTGTACTTGTTGTATTGATAGCTTTGTATTCATGGAAAGAGAGTTTTTTAACATGCCTTCTTCTTGTGGTTCTAGCAACACTCCATGTGTTAGGAAGATAAAGAAGAAGACTCCTAGATATACCAATAGGAAGGTCACTAAACTCTAACTCAAATCCCAAGTCCCTTACTATTATCAATATCCAAAGGATCTTGGCTTTTCAGATTTCATTGCTTGTAACATGCATCTAGATATGGTGATGGTTCTTTTTGAATTGTAAAGGGATACTAGTCTTGGTAAGACCTTTCCTATGGCCTCCAAAAATAAGATAGATCAGTTTGAAGGAGAGGGTTTTCATACTTGGTAGACTAAAACTAAATTTATTCTTATGAAGAAGAGGATCTAGAATGTGGCTAATCATTAGGGGAATTTTGGACTCAAAAAGGGCCTCTTGGATTAGTCCCTTAAGATTTGTGATTAGTAAACCAACCAATGGGAAGGCTTGGGCATTAAAAGAATGGAGGATTCCATATTGGCCTCTCATTGGTGGAGAGACTTCCCTTGGTCCCCACTAGGCTCCCACTTGCCTCCTCTTTCCCCCACCACCTCTTGGGGTATTTACTCCCCCCCTTGACTTTTTCATGGTCCCCCTACCCTCCTCCCTCACTTTGTGTGCCCCCAAAATCACAAGTTTTTTTCCCTCCAAAAAATCAAAAATTTTGAAAAGTGTCCCTAACTCCCCAAACACCTCCCAAAAGGCCCCCCAGACTATCCCCATTGACTCCCGACCTTCCTCCTAGCCTCTTTCTCCTCTCAGTCTCCTCCTCCTCCTCTCAACCTCCTCTCAGCCTCCTCCTCCTCCTTTCAACCTCCCCTCAACCTCCTCCTCTCAACCTCTTCCTCCTCTCAACCTCCACTCATCCTCCCCCTCTCAATATCCTTAGCCTCCTCTCATCATCCTCACAACCTCTTCTTGCTCTTAGCCTTGTCCTCCCAATGCCTTCCTCTTTTCTTTCTCCCATTCTTTCCATATTTGTAAAGCGCTCCTCTTCCCCTAGACCAGATGTAAGACACATTTTGAAGGAGTACTTCATTTTGGGATTGCTCAAAAGGGGCTTGTATGGGAACGAGGGTAAGAGGACTCTTGTGGAGAGAGGAGAGAGAGAGAGAGAGGGAGAGAGGTGAGAGAGACAGAGAGAGAGTGTGTGTGTGAGAGAGAGAGAGAGATATGGATTCCCATGCATTGTGGGTTTGTGTGTGTGTATGTGTGTGTGTATGTGTGTGTGTGTGTGTGTGTGTGTGTGTGTGTGTGTGTGTGTGTGTGTGTAAGAGAGAGAGAGAGAGAGAGAGAGGGAGAGAGGGAGAGATGGATTCCCATGCTATGTGTGTGTGTGTGTGTGTGTGTGTGTGAGAGAGAAAGAGAGAGAGAGAGAGAGAGAGAGAGAGAGAGAAAAGCCAATGGATTCCTATGGATCATGATGTAGTGGACATAATAAAGATTTGATTTGATTCCTAGGCTTTGTTTGATTTGAAGTTATTTTGTAGATATTCTGGTTTCTATACTAAGTTAATGATTAAATTAAAGAAATACTAATGATTTACTTATTGCAATTGTCAGGATGCATCAAAATTGACCATTTAGGGACATGCCAAGCACCGCTACTATAATATCTATGAGAAGTGAATTCATGACAACAATGGGGCATGCCTTACAATGATTATTATTTTCTTTTATAGATCAAGAAGTTATTGGAAAGGCACATGTATGTAATACTATCTTTCATTGAATGGAAGCATTCATGTACATTGGCTAAAAATGATTTGATTGAATATACCAAGAAATTTTTTATACCACATTGGATATCTATATTTTGTTCTGTAAATTATCATATTAATTCTTTCAAAATGTATTACTTTAGGTCAATTTTTGTATTTAGTTAGCTAGGACAACTTTGAATTACTACATGAGTCAATGATGAAGAACAATAGGTTGTGCATGGATGAGAGTAGCTAGGTTGTTTGTGGGATCTTGTCAATGAGGTGTAGATGTAAATCTTGAAAACAACTGATGGGGCATGGATTCCTTTAGAATGAATTCCTTTAAAAGGTAGTAGGTTGTCTTTGGGATCTTGTGGATGAGGTATAGATGTACATGTTGTGTTTGGGATTTTAAATCAACAGGTATATGATCTTTGAATTTAGAGATTATGTAGGTTCAGTTAGATATGAGTCTTTATTTACTTAATAAATCCCAATGGTGCCAAAATACACCACCTAATGGATGCCAAAAGTTGTGCCTGCTCACACCTAGGGCCATCTGGCCATTTTTCTACAAATTTTTTTTGGGGGAATGTCTCTCCATGCCCCAAACACTATTCCCAACAGTGTTTGGGGCATGGAGAGACATTCCCCCAAAAACATTTTGAAAAAAAATGGCCAAATGGCCTCAGGTTGAGCAGGCACCGCTTTTGGCCAAACGGGGTCCCCGTCTGGCCAAAAGTCATGCTTGCTCACATCTAGGGCCATCTGGCCATTTTTCTTCAAAATGTTCTTGGAGGAATGTCTCTCGATGTCCCAAATACTAGTGGGGACTAGTATTTGGGGCATGGAGAGACATTCCCCAAAAAAAAAATTTAAAAAAAATGGCCAGATGGCCCTATGCGTGAGCAGGCGCGACTTTGGTCCCCGTCTGGCCAAAAGTCGTGCCTGCTCACACCTAGGGCCATCTGGCCTTTTTTTTTCAAAATTCTTTTGGGGGAATGTCTCTCCATGCCCCAAACACTGTTGGGGAACCCAAATACTGTTCCCGAACAATGTTTGGGGCATGGAGAGACATTCCCCAAAAACAAAATTGAAAAAAAATGGCTAGATGGCCCTAGGTGTGAGCAGGGATCCCGTCTGGCCAAAAGTCATGCCTACTCACACCTAGGGCCATCTGGCCATTTTTTTTCAATTTTGTTTTTGGGGAATGTCTCTTCATGCCCCAAATATTGCTTCCCAACAAATCAAGGATGCCTAATAGTTTTTTTTTTTGGGGGGAGGGGGGGTCAAGATCGCCTAATATTTTTCCAAATCATCTTTTTTCTCTTTTACTTATTGGGAACAACTATTTGGGGCTCAATCTTGTTGAAGCCTAGTTCAAGTGGTTGCCTTTCTTTGAGCTTTCTTTGTTTACACAATACTTGTTCTTCTTGGCTCAACTGATTTTTTGTATAGATGTGTGGCTAATGGGGTGTACTTGTGTTCATTATAGAGAAACTTGCTAATCACTAGGAAGGGGCTAATTAGGGGCAAGAAGTAATGTCATAAGACACAACAAAGTCCACTTGGCCAAGCACACATTTGGGCCAAACTTACATTGTTTGATCCAATTGCACACCCACATGTCTATTGAGGCCAAGAGGCCTTTTTGAAATTGAGTTTTGGGTAAACTTCAAGAAGCAGCAAGAATAAGACAACAATAATAAAACAACATAGATTATGATTTTACTTTATTTCATGAGAATGATAACATTTATTTATTTTAGAATGAAATAGTATCGATTACCATAGAAAGGGCAAATATAAGCAACCTCCATTGGGGAGCCAAAATATAGTGTCTACAAAAGGACACACTATAATATAATAGGTGTCCTCTAAAGAAAAAGAACACATACAAGACAGATAAATGTTGATGGGTATAGTGGTAAATGCTAAAGAATGACCACTTCTATCACGTTGAAGAAGATTCTTCCCTCTACCTTTGACTGCCTCGATGTTCTATCCATCCACGCTCAAGTTCCTTGAAACCCAATCGCGATTACTTCCACATATTTGAAAAGACTTGAATAATGTTTATCCAATAAGCTACATGGAGAAGGTAGTTCATAATCCCTAGATGTAGCCCTCATGCACTTGTACCCTTTGATTGATTGCTTGCTCCATTGCAACCTGCCAAGAACACATTTTGTCACATGCGCTTGTAACTCAAGAAACACTTCTACTTCTTGTTGGTAACATTGAAATGGAACAATAAGAGATGTGAGAAAATAGATTTGAGTTACTGAGTGAAAGTAATTTAAAAAATTAGATTACAAAATAGCTTTGTTGTTACACTATCAACGAGCTATCAACTACCAAGCACCACATCGTAGGAGAATCTTGCAATGGAGCCATAAGAGGGTTAGAAAAGCAATGAAAAATAATTATGGTGAGAAGAAAAAGGATTCAAGGGTCAAAAGTGATTAGGTGAGAAGAAGAAAGATTGAGGCATTGGAAAGTGACTATGGTGAGTAGAAGAAGGATTCAAGGGTTGGAAAGGGATTTGGGTGCATATGCATGGTTTGGGGGAAGGTTTGGAAGGGTTTCATGTCATTTTTGGCACTTTTGAAAATTTTCAAAATTTAGGGGCGAGTAGTACCCACGAGATACTTTTTAGGAATGGGGACCACCTTGGGGTATAAAGAGGGTGGACTTCTTGCACATGGTGGGGATCCTCCAAGTGGGAGAGGGAGGTGCACTTTTTGGAACCACCAAAGCCTAGGGAGGTGTAACTTTTTGGACTCATATGGGGGTGATGGGACCCTTTATAGACCTTATTAGGTATTTCTCTTGGATTGAGTGATTCTTTTATCCACCACATTGATGGTTGTGAGATTGTTGCTCATGCTGCATGGATTCATCTTGAGCTTGTGTTTGGACCACAAGGGACATGTTCCCAGTTTAACTTGCTCTCATCAAATTCTTTGATCTAAAATTGGATAGAGGAGAATCCATCTTTTCACATTTAAACTCCATGAAAGGCATACTGACTCAGTTAGCTAGCATCAAGTTTGATCTTAATGATGATATTGTAATTGCAATATTTCTCAAAAGCTTAACTGAAGAATATGGCACTACTCTCACCAATATACTAGATATTAGTTTGGTGGAATAGAGGCATCCCTCTTGGAAGAGGAAATGAAAATCAAATAGAGAAATGACTACAAAGAACATGGGGCATATTTGTTCAAAAGCAACTTCAAGTAATCCACCAACAAGAACAAGATGAAGTGCACTTTTGTGGAAAGCCTAGATATTTTGAGAAAGAGGGCTATACAAAGAAGTAATTTTTAGCAAACCTTATGGAAGATCTAGAGAAAGAATCAGAAGAAGAACCAGAGGACCTTAAAGCTCTCATTGCTTTCACCACCCAAGTCAATGTTGACAAGGGTGATGACCCATATGTTTTCTAAGTTGTTTGTGCGTGTGGTCAATAAGGGTTCTCTACCTTGAAATGTCCCCCTTAAATGATTGTTAGTCTTATGTTTGAGGTTTTACCTTGTTGGACCCATGGGGATTTCCATACATAGTCATTGTCCAATGTCCAAGTTGTAAACCAAGAAGCCATAACTAGAGTGAGTCACAGGTGGGGGTCATAAGTGTTGTTACTAGGTGTGAACAAACCATGAAGCTTTCCATGTACTACTGCTAGGGTAAGGTCATCAATTTATGGGGAGGTATGAAGGTCAAATTGATGTAATGGGATGTACCAAGGGTTGTGTGTAGGTTAGTGTGACTAGGTTTGGTGGTAGAAGGTTCTATTAGGTGTGATTGAGAGATTCATGGGCCTGAAGTTTAAGATTAACCACAAAAGGGAGTCCAGTTGGACACTGTAGCTGATGCACTCTGCGATGAGGTAGAAAAGGTATGTAGCTTTGCCAGCTTCATCATGTGATTCAAAATCATCAGTATAATTCTAGGTTCCATTTTAGGAACAACAATCATTGCTTTTTCTTCAACTAGTAGGAAATAAAAAATAGGGTTTAGGGTTCAAAGTAGAAAACCCAAGAAAAATTTATGACTTTTAAACCCAAGACATCCACATATTATTTTTCATTCCCTGAATCAAATTTGGGAGGCCTCTGACACCATAGAAACCATGTCCATCATTTTGAAGCCAAAACCCCAGATGTAAACCCTAAGCAAAAATAGGGCTCTAGTCACATGATGTTAGATTTAGGGTTTACAGCTGGGGTTTTGGCTTGAAAATGATGGACATGGTTTCTAGGGTGTCAGAGGCCTCCCAAATTGGATTCAGGGAATGAAAAATAAGATTGTGGGTTTAGATTACAAAATCCAACCAAATGCTATGATTTTGAACCCAAGACATCCTGCACTGTCACACTTGCCCTGCCACTTGTCCCTTACACATGCCCCTGCTACTTGCCCCTCCCATTCCATTTGTGTAAATAGGGTTATGGTTTTTTCACAGATTAAAATCATATCTTGGTTTAGGTTACAAAACCCAACCAAATGATATGATTTTGAATTTTGATGTAATATGTTGGTTGCAGGATATTTTATGGGTTGATGAGTATGCCGAATGCAAGGGTGGAACCAGAGGGTCTTCTGGTGGGGGGATGGTGTCGATCGGCCACTACATCAATAGAGTGGCTCAACACATTTTGGTGTTCCATCGACAATTATCGCCAGATGGAAAGATAAACATCATGAAGTTCAGGGTCCTGAGTCAGATGGTGAAGATGAGGCCCATCCGTCCTACTACTGATCGTGTTGTTCTGATTGTGAAGATAGTGAGAGAGAAGGAAGGAGTCTCACTTGCGGCTTTCTCACATACACAATGAAACACTTTTCCTCTTCTTAGTTGTGAAAGCCAAAAGAACTCTAGTACAAAGAAATAGAAGAACCCTATATGTGGGTCTCAAACCAAACTCAACTAACTAAGGTGGCATACTAACTGAGCCACAAACTAGAGTAGATAAGGATAGCTATCATCTAGCTATTATTCATGGGTAGTGTACCAACTGCATCTGCAGCTAACAAGTCGGTGACATAAATGCACAACGGTCACCCTGGCATATCATGAGTGAAGCTCGATATCTCAACAGTCCCCCTCGAGCTCAATCCCAATTCCTGCACACCAAGCAGGTCTCTAAACTTGCGTAGCTTTTCTGCGCCCAATGCCTTCGTGAATATGTCAGCTACCTCATCCTCTGTGCTGACATAAACTAGATCAATAAGACCTAGTAAAACCTTCTCCCGCACATAGTGATAATGCACCTCAATGTGCTTTGTTCTAGCATGATAGACTGGGTTATTTGCCAAGTGTATACTGCTCATGTTGTCACAATAAATGACAACTGGCCCATCTGTAGACTAATGCATATCATAGAGTAGCTTATGCAACCCAGCTACCTCACATGTAGCCATTGCTGCACCCCTGTACTCAGCCTCTGTGCTCGACAAGGCAACTGTAGGCTGTTTCTTGCTACTCCAAGTGATTGTAGCACTCCCAAAAGAGAACACATATCCATTGGTAGATCGTCTATCAGAAATACTACCAGCCCAATCAGCATCAGTGTATCCATGCACCTGTATCTGAACCCCAGCCTCATAAAATAGTCCATACTGTAATGTGGACTTTCACATACCTGAGTATGCGTCTAGCCGCATCCAAATGCAGTTTCCTTGGAGCCTACATAAACTGACTTACCAATCCAACAGCATAGCTCAAATCTGGCCTGGTAATAGTCATATAAATCAAACTTCCTACTATGCGTCTGTACATAGTAGGGTCTTCTAGAAGCTCACCTGCATCTACGCTCAGCTTCACATTCTGCTCCAAAGGAACTGAAATAGGCTTACATCCAGTCATCCCATATTTGGACAGCATGTCCAATCCATACTGCCTCTGCAAGAGCTGTATCCCACTTGGCGATCTAATCACCTCAATGCCCAAGAAATAACGCAGCTCTCCCAAATCCTTCATCTCAAACTTCTGCTTCAATAGCATTTTCACATGAAGGATATCTTCATCACTATCATCTGTGATGATCAAATCATCAACATAAATGACAAGCACCATAATACCTTTCTCTGTTTTTCTCACATAAAGTGAGAAATCTGCCTTGGAAATGTGAAAGCCAATAGTGACAAGATACTATCCTATCTTGTCAAACCATGCTCTAGGTGCTTGCTTCAAGCCATACAAGGCTTTCTTCAACCTACAAACAAACTCAGGATGAACAGCATGAATATAACCTGGTAGCTGCTCCATAAAGACCTCTTCTTGCAAATCACCATGCAAGAAAGCATTCTTTACATCCATCTGATGTAAAGATCATCCCTTTGATGCAGCCATAGCAATGACTACTCTTACAGTTGCCATCCTTGCAACCGGACTGAATGTTTCTTCATAATCAATGCCATATGTCTCTGCATACCCCTTGACTACTAATCTTGCCTTGTATCTGTTGACAGAACCATCTGCATTGTGCTTGACCTTATAAACCCACTTACAGCCAATGGCATTCTTGTCTTTAGGCAAAGGCACCAATTTGCATGTAGCATTTGCTTCCAAGGCATCCATTTCTTCATCCATGGCTTTCTCCCATTTTTCTTTTCCCATGGCTTGCTTAAAAGAAGTGGGTTTTGGTTGTTGTATCACTTTGACCATATAGACATAGCGAATGGCTATAAATCCATCATATTTCAGCCTATTCATAGGATATCTAGCTCTGGTAGACCTATGCAAAATAGGTTCACTTCCAGGTGCTCTCAAAACATCCTTGGTCTTCCTTACTCCAGGTGTAGCAACAGAAGAAATACCCAACTCATGATCAATGCTCTGTTCTGAGCCACTAGATTCACCATCCACATAAGAGTGACCTGAATTCACATCAAACATGGGCTGATCTACCTTCTCTTTTCCTTTTCGTGATACCGGCATACCACTATCTACATTGCTTTGCAGAGATTCTCCTGATCTCAATCTGCCTATCCATGGCAAAGTATGTGAACCACTGCTAGAGGACACTACAGGTCCACTAATATTTTGTGATTGTTGCTGTGAATTCTGTGCAGCATTACCATTTTGTGCATCTACATCAATCATCACATTTGCTGGTTTATACCAGCTGCTCATCTCATCAAAGACATCTCTGCTCACTGTAAACTTACGAGTAGAAGGGTTATAGCATCTATACCCTTCCTGCTGCAGAGAATAACCAATAAAGATGCACTTCTCAGCTTTTGGATCCAACTTGGACCTCAACTCATCTGGCACATGAACATAGGCAATGCAACAAAAAATTTTCAAATGAGAAATATCTGGTTTCCTACCAGTATACATCTCCTCTGGTGTCATGCCATGTATTGCTGCAGTGGGAGTCCTGTTCATTATGTAAACTGCTGTTGCAGTGGGAGTCCTGTTCATTATGTAAACTGCTGTAGCAACTGCTTCAGCCCAATAATAATCTGGAAGGTCTTTTTCATTTAGCATGGCCCTAGATACCTCTCCAATATGCTTGTTTTTCCTTTCTGCAAGTCCATTTTGCTGTGGGGTATGACTGCATGAATATTGCTGCTTTATGCCATGCTCCTGTAGGAACCTTGCAAAGTCATTTGAGAGGTACTGTCCCCCTCCATCTGACCTTAGGCATTTTATTTGCAAGCCTATTTCTTTTTCAACCATAGCTTTAAAAGCTTTGAAGTGCCCAACACTTCACTTTTCTTTTTCATAAAATACACCCAAACTTTTCTGCTATAGTCATCAATAAAAGTGATAAAATAATGATAGCCTCCAATAGATGCAGCTTTAGTAGTCCACATATCAGAGGGGATTAATTCCAATGGCTTCTTACTCTCTTGAACATGCCTAGGAAATGGTTTCCTTGCCTGTTTTCCAAATTGACAGGCTTCACATACCTTATGCATTTTTGCAACCTTGAATTTAGGCAATCCTGCAACAATATTTTGGGCCTGCATTGATTTAAGTCACTGTACATTAACATGACCAATGTGTTTATGCCAGATATCAATATCTGCAACTACACCGGTCCTATGTGCAAACATTGTTGCACTCAATTCAGGTATGTCTGCATCCAACGTAAACATCCTGCCCTTCTTCTTTCCTTTTGCTATCAAGCGACCGTTATTTTTCATATCCTCAACAAAGCATCCATGAGGATTAAATCTGACCTACAAGCCCTACTCAACCATTTGACCAACAGAAACCAAGTTCTTAGTGATATTCGGGACATGAAATACATCAGACAGTTATTTCTTTTTCCCATTCTGCATAAACAAAGGAATTTTACCAATCTGCACAATAGGATGTGTAGTATCATCACCAGTCTCCACAAATCCTAGTTTTTCCATTTTCCTTGCATCCTACATCCATTCTGCATGACCTGTCATGTGGTTTGACACACTTGAGTCAACATACCACACATCATTTCTTTCCTCTGCACTTGTCACAGAATTGGTCATGTGATGCACCATAAATAGATGCTCATTTCTGTCATCACCCTGTCTACTAAAAGATGCATAATTGCCTTGCTACAATTTTCCATTCATAATGTCATTCTGCTTTTTGTAGCAGTCTTTAGCCATACGACCCATTTTACCACAGTAGTAGCATTCAACATTGCTGTTTGCATTTTGGCCTCTCTGCCATCCACCATGGCCTCTTTGGCTCCCCTTGCCTCTAGAGTTACCACGTCCTCCTCCATAGGACTGGTTTTTTTGAGTTTGTTGCATATTCTGATTTCTACCACCGCCTCCAAATCAGCCTCCTCTACCTCTGCCTCTACCTCTTCCAGCATTTGAGTAGAAGACAGTTTCTTTTGAAGTTCCTCCTGAAGAAGATGCAGCACCATTTCTCTGCTCTTCAGAAATTAGAAGAGCAAACAACTCCTCAAAATCAGGAAATTTTTCATGGACGGCAATGGATGTCTGGAACTGTGCATAATCCTTTCCTAGACCATTCAAGGTCATAGAAACTAGATCATCATCTTCCACTGGCGACCCAATGGAAGGAAGTGCATCTGCAACTTTCTTCACCTTCATGTGGTAGTCATTGATGCTCATATTTTCTCTCTGCACATTGTGCAACTCCTGCTTGGGCTGCATTTTCCTGGCTTGCGTATTTGTGATGTACATTTTTGCCAAAGTATCCCATGCCTCCTTTGGTGTACTTGCATCCTGAATATGCACAATCATAGAATCCGAAATACTGATAGACAGCCAATACATAAATTTTCTGGCTCTCTCATGCCATCCTTTAAATGCCTGCATTTCCTGTTGATTGGGAACATTAGGAAGAACTGGTTCTTCTTCATTTCCTGTAATGAACTCCCAATAGCCTTTTTCCATAAGGAAATTTGTCATTCTAAACTTCCATGCCTGGAAGTTGTTCTTGTCAAGATTTTTAGTGACAATCTGTGAAAGAGAATCAGACACCATACAGAACACTGCAAAATATTCTCACTGCAAAAAACATAGTTTTTGCCTCACATGGGTAGATCTGTAAAATTGACGAAAGTGGTATTTGACCACACAGTCACTTCCTAGTGACGATTTTGCATCAACATGCAACAAGGATGATTTTGCAACTCCCAATATATCTGTGCACCGGCGTACGATGCAATTTCTGCGGCAACTTTTCATCGACTAGTAGAGTAGTGGTCGCACAGCAAAAACAGGGCCTTTTTCTGAGTGCCTGCGAAGAACTTACGCCTTCAAAACGGGCCCCGAAATGGCCTCGAATCAAAAAAATAAAGTCACCAAGGGCTTCACCCTTACCTGTAGCATATACTGCCCTCTCGCCACACCGCGAAGGGCATCTCAATCTGAGACATTGCATTCTTGCACTTCCGGCTGTGCTACCTACAGAGATTTGCTCCCAAACTTGAAAAAGGAAAGCAACACTGGTCCTCTTACCAAGACACCGCGAACTTGGTTTGCTTTCTTGAGCTCCTTACCACAAACCAGGCTCTGATACCATGTAAAGATAGTGGGAGAGAAGGAAGGAGTCTCACTTGCAGCTTTCTCACATACACAATGGGGGAATACACACAAAGGTGGAGGCTAAAAACAGTTTTCCTCTTCTTAGTTGTGAAAGCCAAAAGAACTCTAGTATAAAGAAATAGAAGAAACCTATATGTGGGTCTCAAACCAAACTCAACTAACTAAGGTGGCATACTAACTGAGCCACAAACTAGAGTAGATAAGGATAGCTGTCATCCAGCTATTATTCATGGGCGGTGTACCAACCGCATCTGGAGCTAACAAGTCAGTGACATAAATGCACAATGGTCACCTTGGCATATCACGAGTGGAGCTCGATATCTCAACACTGATTAGGTGCAGTGTAGCATTATTTTTGTTCTCAGACACACGATCTATTCCGCTTCATAATATTATAGCTATTACAAGGCTAGCTGGCATTACAGATCCCTTGGCTATAGAGAATGAAATTGTGCAACCCTCTCTGCTTCAGCAAGCAAAAAAGGAATCTGAGCCAAGCAGGAAGAAGTGTAGACCAGAGTAGCTTAGGCATTCAAGCTTTGATGATCTTTGTGATACTACTCAATGTAAATAAAGAATACCATTTTCAAATAATTTTCTCTTCCCGTTTACAGAACATTGTTTCCATTTCTATGTTAAGTAAATTTGAGTATTATTTCCTTTTGCATGTTCTATTAAGATTTGATGTTTATTATTTCATTTTGCTTTTGTATACATTAAGAGTGCATGTCAGTAAATTAATAGATTGCAAATACATTGAAAATAAATTTAAGATTGCACATGCAAAGACAATTTTAGACAAGACATTTTATTATATTAATGCCCGTAGGCAGTGTGGGGGTTAAAGGTCACTGTGCCTTTACCTCGGTTATGTACAATACTCAAACACATATATAAATGAATGAAAAAGAAGTTTAGGGTGGTTTTGCACCCACCAAAACTTGTGTGGCTCTTTGTTTCTCTCTCTCCCTCTTCCGTTCTTGCTTCCGTTGAGAGCACTCTCAACCTGTATCAAAGCGCCCGGGTGATCTAGCTGAGCGTGTGTGAATGCTTGAAGCTCATCAGCTCTGTGGGAGGAAGGAGAAGCTTTGTGGGAAGCTTTGTGGGTGACTTTACTTGCATCCGAGTGTGTAGAGACCTTGGAGGAACCTTTTGGAAAAGTCACTTTGGTTTTGTGAAGTGGTTTTGAGAGCCTGTTAAGTGTTTTCAAAGAAAAAGTTATTTTTTGAGCTTTTCCCTGTTCCGTTCGATGACAGAGACTCCGTATTGACTTGTAGAGGCAACTATTGCTTGCTTTTGGTGTCCACTTCACTTCAAGAGCTTGGAAACACCTTCATTCTTGAATTTGGGATCATTTCATTGGATTTCTGATTCATTGTGTCAGTTTTTGCGTTTTTCTGCCCGGGTTTTGGAACTCAAGTTTGGAGCAACCGTTTGCAGATCTGTCAGTTCCGATGGACTCACGAGGTCCTAAAACTTCTATGTTGCTCATCATTCACATGCCGGTGGAGTTTACAAACAGCATTGTTTCCAAAAACATTTTTTAGTCCGTGTGTTAGACCCAGTGATTGAGATCACAGTTTCCAAAACTGTCTATCCCATTGTGTTCCGGACACCCAAAAACCCCTACCTGTTAGTTCTTATGTGATTCAGTGGAGGATATTCAGAGTTATAGATCTCTGTGTATTCGATTTCATCTCTCTATTATGCAATTTTCATTCTAAGGTTTTGAAACTTTAGATTTATGCCACATGGCAGTGGATAAGTGTTGACTCCCATTTCTCACTCATCAGTTGGGATTTTGGAGTTCCGGCAGAAGAGAGGTATTTGCAAATTTTCTTGCTGAGTCCGATTATGCAATGGCGCCCATGTTTTGAGGCATCTCAGGTTCTATTTTCAGTAGCGGTCATTACCATGGGACTATGACTTCTTGAGCATACCTTATGCAGATCACTCTGGTTGCAGTTTGAGTAGTGTGCGCTCATTCGTGGTGTGCATTGGGTTGTAGTGGATGATTTATAGGCCATTTGGATGCATTGTAGTCCTTATTGGATGCGCTGATAGGCCCAAATTGCCTTGTGGGATGTATTTTTATGGACACTTTGCACATGGATGCTATTTTATGCTGAGGGACAGCTTTGACACATTGCAGGTGATGCACTAATAGTGCTATGCTCTCTTGGATGAGATATTATTAATGCATATGCCAGTGGACAGTGTTTATGCTTGAGTCATTTGTCACTTATTGGCGTTTTGGATTGCCATTGCAGTTGGCATTTTCTTTTGGGCCAGATTTGCTCATATGGATGCATAGTATATGCACATGAGTCAGATGCTTTGAGACATGAGTTTTGGTGATATTTCACCCTATTGTGGCATACACATTTGGGTGCACCTGGCATTTGGTGTGGCTCTCTGTTTCTCTCTCTCCCTTTTCCGTTCTTGCTTCCGTTGAGAGCACTCTTAACTGGTATCAGAGCTTATGCAAATGGAGGTCAAGACAACTTTCTTGCATGGGGATTTGCATGAGGAAATTTACATGGTGCAGCCGGAAGGCTTTGAAGAAAAGGGCAAAGAGCATTTAGTTTGCAAGCTGAAGAAGAGTCTCTATGATCTTAAGCAAGCGCCTAGAGAATGGTATCAGAAGTTTGATGCTTTCATTCGGTCCCAGGGTTTTAGAAGGAGTGAAATTGATCACTGCCTCTACACTAAAAGGGCTAAGGATAATAGCTTGATAATCTTGGCACTATATGTGGATGATATGCTATTGTCTAGCAAGAATACTTATGAGCTAGATGCATTAAAGGCCAAGTTGCATGAGGCCTTTGATATGAAGGATTTGGGACTTGCAGGTCATATTCTTGGTATGCGCATCACGCGTGATCGGAGTAGGAAACTCCTTTGGCTTTCACAAAAAGAGTATGTTACAAAAGTATTGCAGCATTTCAATATGGAGGGGGGGAAGGCAGTGAGTACTCCATTGCCTCCATATGTGAAACTGAGTCATACAGATAGTCCCAAATCAGATGAGGAAAGGGCCATGATGGCCAACGTTCCTTATGCATTAGCAATTGGGAGTCTTATGTATGCTATGATAGCTACTAGACCAGACATTGCATTTCCAGTGGGAGTTGTTAGCCGGTATATGGCTAATCCAAGAAAGAGGCATTGGGAGGTAGTTAAGTGCATCATGAGGTACATGAAGGGTACCAAGGAGATGTGCATCTATTTGGTAGAGGAGACATGCATGTACTTGGGTACACAGATTCAGACTATGCAGGGCATGTGGATAGTAGGAGATCCACTTCTAGTTATGTGTTCACCTTTGCAGGTGGTGCAGTGTTGTGGATGTCTCGCACACAAAAGTGCATCGCTTTGTCTACCACAGAGGCTGAGTATGTTGCAGCCACAGAGGGTTGCAAGGAGGCTATGTGGCTTGATCGGCTAGTGGGAGATTTGGGGATTCATACAGGTGTACCGACATTGCATAGTGATTCCATGAGTACTATTCAACTAGCACGGAATCCGATCTTTCATGCAAAGACCAAACACATTGAGGTCAGGCACCACTTAATCAGGGAGGTACTTGAGGACAAGTGCATAGAGCTTGTCAAGGTTCATACAGATGATAACCCTGCAGATATGCTAACGAAGAGTCTACCTAGTCAATGGTTTGAGTATTGTCATGTATTGATGGGCATTGGATAGTATGCTCACTGGTTTTTCTCCCTTAAAGGCACATTGTCCTTTAAGTGGGAGGTTGTGGGGGTTAAAGGTCACTGTGCCTTTACCCCGGTTATGTACAATACTCAAACACATATATAAATGAATGAAAAAGGTGATTAGGGTGGTTCTGCACCCACCAAAACTTGTATGGCTCTGTGTTTCTCTCTCTCCCTCTTCCGTTCTTGCTTCCATTGAGAGCACTCTCAAGCAGAGTACAAGGTAGATGCCTATAGGCAGAGTACAAGATAGATGCCCGTAGGCAGAGTACAAGGTGGAGCATACAAAATCCCTAAGCTCCCTTGGGCTTCCTAAGATGTACAATCAATTGCATGTCTGTAGCGGTCACCATGACCCTTTTCCTATGGATGGCAGCCAGTTGGGTGTCATCCATGAGGTCTACTAGGTAGGCCTCAGATGCATGCTACAGCGCAAGCAAGGGGTCTCTAGAAATATGCCAGGGAGCCTCCACAACTCCGCGCCTATAAAACTGGGACATTACGTTAAGGTTGAGGTCCTGCATAACCTCACATACCACCCTTGCTGGCCATTAGGATCAATAGATCAATGGACTTCTGAAACTTTCTGATCTCCCGTAGTGCCACTATCCCTGGCTTGAATCTGTACCACCTCACTGGAGGAGGGCCTCCTTGCCCTCAATGTGGAGGGCCTCTTCCTGGATGTTGAGATCCTCTTTGACTTGTACTTGGAGCTGGGGCACCTCTCCCCTATTGGCGTGGACCGTGATTGTCTGTTCTTCTCTTGGTCCTCTGCTCTATCCTTCATTGATCCTCTTCTGCATGCTGCTCCTCTGTGTTCTCCGAGTCATCCATCTCTATCAAAGGATCTTCTTGTGCCTTCCTCTATCCCTCCTCTTGTTCCTTCCTTTGTCCCTCTTGCTCCCTATTTAGCTTCTAGATTTGTAGTTTCTCCCTTCGATGGGGATCATCGAGGGGAGAGGGGGGGGGGCTATCACTCTCTGTCTCTGAGTCTAGAGGTGGGTCTGGCTATGCCAGTCTCCGTGGTGCCTTGATCTTGGACCTGGCCATGGGGGATGGAGAGAGTGTGCAAGAGATAGGGTGGCAAGGGCAAGTGGGAGGTGGTGTGGGAGTGGAAAGCTCTTTAAAAAGTGAAATGAAAAAGAGGGCGCATTCTCTTATATAGGGACAAAAACCTAAATTTTAAAAAATACATGTTTCAATAAAAACCCTTAAAAAAGTAAAATTAGTGCAACCTTGACCTAAATACTTATAATTAACATCCCATAACACAAAATTTCTCATTTATACTGCAACTCACGTCCATTATACATTGGCTTTACTGCAAATCACATAACTAAAATTACAAATAAATTCTGAAACTTATGCATGGGCATCCACATTGGAAGAGTCTACACCATCATTTTCATCTGTCTCCACCCATATGCACCCTTGTCTATGACGGGTTGCATGCCAACTTGCATGATTCTGTCTTGCATTCGATGAGTTGTATATTCTTCTTTGACATTCCGCGTTAACATCTTGCACTACATGGGACACTAAGGACTCTTTGAATGCTAGTGTTGCAGCTGCTCTTATTTCGATACACCTGTACAACCATTGAACCAATTGAACCATTGGGCTTGACTTAGTTCTACCACCCCCGTGTTGGGTCACTCTATTATATGCACAACATGCTTGCCAATAAGATCTTTCCATGCCCTGAGTAGGCCACACTCCGATGCTTCCATAATTCCATGCCATGTATGGTGCACGAGCATATAATATGTGCTGCCAAATAGAAAAACAATTCAGTAAATATAGGACCATTTAATATGCACATCTCAATGTCCAAGTTAGAGATTACCATGTACTGTGTGAAATGATTCTTTCCCTAAGCTATCTCCATATTCCAGCTAAAGTCATTCATAGCATTGATGAAACATTGTGCATCATCTTCTTCGAATCTTTTCTTTTGTAGTAAAGTACTAAGCTATCAAGAGCTAACCACACTCGTGCCTTTTCCAGTCTTTTTTGTCCCTTCCCCCCTCATTCACAATAGGCATTGTGTAACTTTCTCCATACATCAAACTCATTAGCACGTTTGAGCTTGTCATTGTTCTTTGCAGAAAGGAATTTTAAAGCCTTGACACCACCAAAGCTTGGCTTACAAGGAACATTGCCTGTTTTTCTAGATCTTTTCTCATCTTTTGTAATCTTTACTTGCCCAGAGTGTAGTCCCATATCTGAAAGAACCTTTTCAATTCTTACAATCATCCTCTCACTCTCTTATTGGGGCTTCAATTTATATGCATCAATGATGTATAGATGCAACAACTTTTCAATTATTCTCACAATAGCATGAAGCGCACAAATGTGTACTCGCTCAAGAGGAATTTAAAGAATTGGGCTCCATGATGGATCTTTCCCTGGAGCATCCCTATCTGGTGCCTTAGTTTGATACAAGCCTTTCCTCTTCTTTTGAAAGTTGTTTTATGTTAGTGTGATTGGATGTTAGGATTGAAGAGTTTGAGCTTTGAAATGTTGCAGCAAATGTATTTGTCAACAAACTCTTCTATGTCACTATTTGCTGAGATACCATACACTGGTGATGGTTCAATCCAAAGTAGGCCATGGTCATGCTAGAGCTACCACAATTTTGAGATTCAGTAACAAAGTAGAAGTCCAGCACTTTCCTTAGAATTGAAGGGTCTTGTTTGAGCAGCCGCTTGAGTGCTTGGAATTTGTGGACATAGTATTGAGCTGTTGTTAGAAAATCTTGTCAAATTAAGTCTCGAGTTCTTAGTCTTTCATTGCTATGGCCATGATCAACTAATTTACGTTCAAGTTTTTCCAAACATTGACCTAAAGGCTCCCATAGTTTCTTGGCAACGAACAAAGTTATGAAGAAAGCGGGAGACCCTATTTGGCGAACCATGGCCTAGACTAGACTCGAACATGTACATGGAAGAGAGTCTTGACGATCCAATAGAGGAGATGGAAGCAGCTCAAGCATTGAGCCTACTTTAAGAGCCCCCAGTAGAGCAAGAATCTGCATCGGAGACCACTAACCCAGACTCAGAATTATGGTCCTTGTCCCCCCTCAACATCCTAGTTAGCTGAGTTTGGTTTGAGACCCACATATAGGGTTCTTCTATTTCTTTGTATTAGAGTTCTTTTGGCTTACACAACTAAGAGGAAAACTATTTTCAGCTGCCACCTTTGTGTGTATTCCCCCATTGTGTATGTGAGAAAGCTGCAAGTGAGACTCCTTCCCTCTCTCCCACTATCGTCACATTTCCACCACCCTCCCCCTCCCATTTCCACCCCCCCCCCCTCCCCCATCCATCTCCCCCTCTCCCCTCCATCTCCATCTCCACCACCCCCTCCCCCCCTCCGTCTCCACCACCCCCACCCCCACCCCCCTCCCCCCTCCATCTCCCCTCCATCTCCCCTCCATGTCCCCCTCCCCCCCTCCCTCCTCTCCCCTCCCCCCTCCATGTCCCCCTCCATCTCCCGCCTCCATCTCCACCACCCCCTCCCCCCTCCCCCCTCTATCTCCCCCTCCCCCCTCCATCTCCATCTCCATCTCCACCACCCCTCCCCCCTCCATCTCCATCTCCACCCCCCCTCCCCCCCTCCCCCCTCATCTCCATCTCCACCACCCCTCCCCCCTCCATCTCCCCCTCCCCCCTCCATCTCCACTACCCCCTCCCCCCCTCCATCTCCACCACCCCCTCCCCCCTCCATCTCCTCCCCCCCTCCATCTCCCCCTCCCCCCTCCCCCTTTTCCCCTCTCTCTCTTTCGATCTTTCCCTCCCCCCCCCCTCTCTCTCTCTCTCTCTCATACCTCTCTCTCTCTTTCTCTCTCTTTCTTTCTCTATCTTTCTCTCTCTATCCTTCCCCCTCTCCCTCTCTCTTTCTCTCTCTCTCTTTCTCTCTCTATCCCTCCCCCTCTCTCCCTCTCTCTCTATTTCCCTCCCCCCCCCCTCTCTCTCTCACTTTCTCTCTCCCTCTCTCTCTCTTTCCCTCCCCCTCTCCCTTTCTTTCTCTCTCTTTCTATCTCTATCCCTCCCCCTTTCTCTCTCTTTCTCTCTCTCTCTCTCTCTCTCTCTCTTCTTTTCCCCCCACCCCCCCTCTCTCTCTCTCTAACCCTGGCTGCTCCCTACACTAACCTAACAACAAACTAACCTATATCCCTTATTAAGCAAGGGCCTTAAGGCCCTTGCTGTTGCAAGCAGCTGCGTAGTGGCGATGCACGCAGACGCGCCTACGGCGGTGCGCCAACGGTGCCCGCCTGCTCCATGCAGCAGTGCCCTCTCCGGCCTCCTCCCCAACCTCCCTTGACCTGCCCCGCCCACATAGCCACCGTCCCCCTCCCCTCTCGCCCGCCCACGCCCAACCCCCACACCCTCCCCTCTCGCCGCACGCACCCCTCCCCCCTCCCCGCTCCCCCTCCCCCTCCCCCTGCACCCGACCCTCGCCCCCTCCCCTCGCCCGATGCACCCCTCCCCCCTCCCCGCTCCCCCTCCTACCGCACCCTCCCCTCCCCTCCACCTCGCCTTACTCCCCCCTCCCTCTCCCCTCCACCTCGCCTTAGTCCCCCCTCCCCCTCCCCTCTACTCGCACCAACCACCCCTCCCCTCGTTGCCGTCGAGCGTGACACCCCCCCCGCGCTGCCGCCGTGAACGCCCCCCCCCACAGTCTCACTTTAAAAGAAGACCTAACCTAACACTAACCCTAGGTTAGGTTAGTTTTGACCTAGGTTAGGTTAGCTATAACATAGCTTAGTCTTAACCTAGGTTAGTTTTAACCTAGGTTAGAATATCTTTAACTTTAGTTAGGCTAGTTTAACTGTTAGTTAGTTACACTAACTGGACCATTAGGTTAGTTGATTATACTAGGTTAGTTGAACTAACTGTGGTTAGTTAACTACAGTCAATCTAACCATACCTAGATAGTTAGGTTAGTTAGTTAGAGTAATTGGGCCAGTTAAGTCAACTAAACTGGGTTAGTTACTATCCCTCAGTTAGGCTTAAAGCCCCTTCACACCAAACTTTAAGACCAAGGCCCCTCCCCCCCCTAAAAGAAAGCAAATTTTACCGCTTCTTTAACCCCTCGTAACTCATCTATTTGAGACCCAAACTGAACCCCGTTTGACCCCAGATTTCACACACAGAAACACCACGTTACGGGGATTTTTCCAACCCATTGTACACCATTTTAGCATCCCTAACACTTGCTCATTCGTGCCCCCGTGTGGGCCTCGTTTTGCACAAATTCGCTCATATCTTGACACCGTGACCTTCGATTAACGATCCGTCTGCACCAGCACAGTTCCCTACACATGTAGGACAATCTTAGGCACATTATTAACATGACAGTCCCTACACAAACTAACACCACTCTAACCCTCCCAACAAAACTTCATCCACACCCGCACTTGTGGCAGAGACATCCTTGGAAAATCTCACCCAATCTACATGCAGCTACGTTTTGGCCAATGCCTTCGACTCCACTGCTCGCCAAATCTACATACAACTCTGCTTCAACCACCGCCTCAGCCAATCCTCTACCCCGAATCCCCCCCTGAGATTCAATCACTCCCTTTAACTCCTCGACGCCCCAACTTGGCTGGACAGCATTGTGACAATGATGGGGATATCAACCTTGATGCAAAGGCTGACAATTTCTTTAATCGACAAAATAATAACAATCAAGGTAGACGCCCCTTGGGAAAACTAGGACTTTCCAAATATAATGGTAGGGGAGATCTAGCTCGATTACTCCGGCATTTTGATGCTGCATGGGACCTACTTTAAATGGAATTTAAAAGATGCTTTTAAATGGAGAGGCTACAAGATGATCCCACTCTTTAATTAAGCAAGCTCAAACAAGGCTGCCGAGAAGATGTCTGCACCTACCTAGGTAAGATGAAAAGATTAATCGCCAAATGTGACCCACGCCCAGATGCAAAGTACCTCACGGAATGGTTCATTGCAAGACTATGAAAGAAACTCCAAAAGGATATGAAAAAGATAAGCAGCTATGAAACGTTCAGTGCTGCTCATGCAGTAGCCATTGACATCAAGGATGGCATGACCGACTCAGACACTAGCAGTGATGACGGTAGATCTAGTACATGAGATAAGCACTTGAAAAAAGGCAAATCCAAGTCCCCTGCTGAAACATCTAATGAAGATCGCCTAGAGGCCAGAAAGAAGACATGATGCAGGCCATGGAACAAAAACTTCACTTGTCTCAGCCGCCAACTCCGACATATCCATGACGAGAAAATGTCTGGTGTCCACACTGCATGGCCAATCATACAGCAAATGAATGCCCGCTCCTAAGAGCCAGGATCACTGCACAAGTAAATCCACCACCAAGGTTGTGTTGCCATATCTGCATCGTCGGCGGCCATGATGAGAACAGTTGCATCTTCAACATGCGCAACAATCTGCCTCGACCTCAACAATACCAAGCGGCACCCATGCTTGTATACAGGCAACCGGCACTTGCACAAGCACCCCCAACTCCGAGGCTAAATCCTGTTCCCATTCAGACACAAGTCCCACAACTACTCAGGAATCCGAATCCACGACCATATCCAAGAGCACCAAATCCAGCTCCTCAGGCAGTTCCAATAGATCAATTACAAGCCGAGGAAGTAGACTCACCATTTGAGTATGAAGCAGAGTACCCAGTGTACTATGTAGAAAGGTACAGAGGGTCTAATACTAGCTTATGCAAATCAAGTATGTCACAACACATATCCCACACCAATCAAGTGCTACGGTTGTGGCAAAAATCACGGGATCGCAGAGTGCCCTCATCGTGGTAGCCCAGCTACTTTCCAACCCCTCTGTAGAGATTGTGGCATAGGATATGCCTGTATGGATTATCCCATGAAATATAAAGGCCCAGAACAAACAGAGGTTAAGCCTGACATCCCAATCGGAATCATTGGGGTGGACCATCAAAGTCTGGGTTCGGTTCGGCAAGTGTAATATCACAACTTATAAATGTGATTACACACCAACAGAAAGAGGCCACCAAGGACCCTAACATTCCAATCCAACCAAAGCGACTTATGAAAAAGAAAGCACAAGTGCCTCCACCTCCGCCAAGCAATGAGCAGCCGACGAGCTCATCCACATCAACTCCCAAGCCTCAAATAAAAGAGGCTCCATAACCAAATGCAAAGGTGGAGAAGGCTCGTTTTCAGGCACTTCAGCAATGGGTACAAAATGAACAAGCTCAATTGGAAGCCGAGAAACAAGCTCAAGACCCAATCCATGACTTGGCCCCACGAAGTAGTGATACTGTACTCGAGCCTTTGTTCCAACAATAGACTCCACAACATAATGTACCGCCATGTCAACTTGAAGGAGCCCCACACTCTCTAGCATCCTGAGTTACCCTGTCTCAATTCCCATCGGAATCCTCCTATGGAATTGTCCCAATCTCTGGGAAAGTTTCAAAGGATGGATTGAACTTGCAAATCCCCCTCCACCTATGAACGACATCAAAGATATCCTTGTGCGGATGGGTAAGAGAGATGACATACGCAACATTACTGTGCCTTTGATCCACAAGGCATATAATGAAGTCTAAGCCATAGTGGATGGTGGAGCAGGTATAAATGTCCTATCAAAGGAGCTCTATGAAGAATGGGGTCTCCCACCAATGCAAAAGGCTAATTTCAACATATGCCTTGCCGATTATTCCTAGGCTAAACCCTTGGGAATAGTGAAAGGCGTGTCCACAAAGATCGCAGGACTTTGCTTTTCCCTTCAATTCACAATCTTGGATCTCCCCAAAAAATCCTATCAAATCTTACTGGGACATCCTTGGTTACGGGAAGCATCAGTCCTCCATGATTGGGGAAATGAGAGGATTACCAAAAAGCGAGCGAAGAAAAGCGAGCGAGGCCAAATAAGCGAGTGTGGACAAACAACAATGCAAGGTGTTATCTGTTTAATAACAACCACATCATATTCATCCAGGACAGCCAATTACCACAATTTATGCTCCAAGAAAGCTTACCCACTCGCCTGCATCTTGGCTAGCATGTTTCCAGAAGTACATGTTCAAATCATGTTTCCTTTGCTGTGAAAAAGTAATGATAAAATAAAACATTGAATGCTTTCAATAATGAGAATAGTAACATATTACATTAACTGCTCTTCATGTTGTCAGAAGACACCTTTTTTCTAAAAGTTATTAACTCCATAGCACAAAAAGCATATGTCATACAAAAAAAAAATAATATAAAAATTTGATGCTTTAAAATATCTTCCAACCCTTGGAATGATTGTACAAAATGTTTTTTCGTGCATTGCCAAAACATGGAAGCACACCTATGTATATCATCCGCTTTCAAAGGAAATATAAAAAAGGGACATCTAGGCTGCCTACTAAATGCTTGATGGGTTTCTTCCACCTTCAAAACATACAACTTAGTGCAGCTTCATGCAAGGAAGCACACCTACATATATTATCCGATTCTGAAGGAAATGTAAAAAAAGGGCATCCAAGCCATACACTACATACTTGATGGGTTTCTTCTACCACCTAGAACTTGAAACAAGTCAACTTTTGTCAATGTAGCCTGATGCATAAACTGATGCACCATTTCAGTTAAGCCCAAGACAACAATAAACACGAAGTATATGTGCTTGCAAGGCATGTAGGGACTTTTTCTTGCTTCCCTTTCTGTGAAATCAAGGCATGTGCAACGTGGAAACTCTGAAATCAAGACACTATATGTTAGCCCCTTGGACATTGATCCTGTTGTATGAACATGGAATACATGCACCTAATGTGGAATAATGATGTTCTCTCTCACCACCTCCCCATTTTCTGTAACTGCCTTGTGTATCCTTTCCTTGAAATCGTTATTCAACTTACTTCTCCATGAAACAAGCTTTCCATCATGATGAGAAGGGCGCACATGGCTAGGTGTATGGATCTGATGTGCATAAGGAGGTCCCATCACACCAATAGAATCATCACTATTAAATATGAACCCTGCCCTTACAAGGACACCCCTCTCATCTACAGTCATTGATGTCCCACTTGCAACCTTCCATACACCTGGAGAGACCCCAAGAACACCTTGAATGGATTTATCCACATTCCATGTATGGGTGACAGAAGTATTACAAAACCATACAAACTGCTCTATCACTCCATGAGAATGTTGCCTTCTTTCCTTAAAACAAGGGGCTGGCACACCATAACTTGCACTTCTACCAAGTGAATTGATTAGTGCCCCACATCGTCTCTGACTCTCTGCCAAGTAGCCAAAGCATGTGACAATGCTATGTGGTTCGGTTCTCCTGATCGCCCAATTGGCTTCATGAATATCTATCTCTCTACAAACCACGTCCTGTGATGGACTTTTAAAATCAATTTGTCTTGTTTTTCCTATCACTCTCCTTGTTGTCACTGTCATGTATTCTGGTCGATGACTATCATTTCCATGGACCGATATTGAACATTTTGAACCCCTCTTTCTTCTTATGCTCACCGGTTCTGTTATTGGCGTATTCATCTCAAGAGATTGTATCCCAGCCTCTTCAATCACTGTGTGTGATAAATCCACAAGCCTATTTTTTTCCCCTTTACGAGACCCACTACCATCAAGTATTCTTCGTCGGAGAGCATCCAAATTTGGTCCTGTACCCAAGTGTCTTCCATTCACAAAGGCATTGTAGTGGGCACTCTGAAGGACACTCATTGCAAGATCTGTTGCACAAGCATCATACAATGTTATGTGTTTTGCATATCCATGTGCTGCTCTCATGCTAGAATGTTTTGTCTCTGAAAGGTTCACTGTAGGAACAAATCCAGAGTGCTCTTCTTGCCGCAAGAACATTCCCCCCCACTGGTTGACTCTAACATCCCACCAAGCAAGCCACGTATGCAATGTTGGTAGCTCACCCTCCTTCACATGAATCGGGGACCAATACAAATTCAATGTTTGTTTGCATTGGTCTACAGAAGTTGAAGTTGTTGCCTCTCTCCACTTCTGACATAGAACTTTATTCTCCTCCTGAAATTGTGGCTTAATGCATCGTCTGGTGTGCTCAACCATGCTCATCTCCCAATGGAAAACACAAGTTCTTTTTCTACCATCCATCACATTTTCAAGTCCACCATTGTAAACAATGCGGACAGCCAGCCAATTTGCTCCTGCTCCATCTGCCATGAATCCATGGAATTCAGGTTTTTTAAAACCATTCTTCTCCATTGTATTGTTCAATAGCTTCTAGAATCGAACTTGAGCATGGTTATCCTCCACCTTGAATTCACATATTGCTATAGTTAATAGTTCCCTTATGAATGGGTCATACATGTGAGCACCCATTGTTGACCATCCCCTCACTCGATGCACATGGTCAAAATGAACCCATTGTGATCCCAAGCTTCCACCAGGCCGCATGCGATTCACTAGATCAACTCCTGATCCTGGACCAATGGTCGACATTTTGAAGATATGTGGTTGTTGTTCATCTTGCAATTGTTCAGGAAATAGGATACTTTGTAGGTATGGATATTTGCATCTCCTCTTTAAATCAAGTATTGAATCCATTCCACCACCCCCTCCTCTAGCCTCACTTCTTGTGCTCTGCACCACTCTCTGAAGCCTCCTTCTCTGGGTAATTGGTGTAATGGTTTCAAGCACTTCTTCGAACTTTTGATCATCTAGCAGCTCCACAACAACCCCATCCTTTGCTAGCATCATCTCCATCACAAGGTCTTGTGCCACAGACACCTCGATATTTTTGCAAGAAGAATTTCCATTCAACCTAGCACGCATTGAAATGAGATCATCTACTTGCATTTCCTTTGCTCGACTTCTACCTTTTTCAACTGGATGGTCATGGAAACCCACATGCATTGCGCATCTCGTTGTCTTCACTCGTTCATGGGGAAAGCAATAATATATAATAGCACTGCATAGGTAAACACACTCTGGTATTGCATCACAATGCTTGCACACAAGTGACCCCAAGGCTGGATCAATGGGACCAGGTAGAGGAGGTCTCCTAAGCTTTCCTTTCCATTGTGTATCATTTAAAATTCCCATTCATTCAAGGAAAGGACAATCCAAATTACAACATCTTAAACAACCTGAACATCTACTCATTCTCACAACACCATTGAAGCAGTCTTGCGAACATGTGGAATATCTTGTCCAAACATGACCATCAGCATTCTGTTCCATTCCAGACATTGGTGAACCCTTAGGCATAGGTGGAAATTCGAAGACAATATATCCATCGTAAGTTAGAGGAAGCTCAGTAACCTTCTCCACCCGAACTACAGATTTGAGTGCAACATGAAGAGAACTATTCAAAGGCATGCTCTCTATAAGTGAAACCACACTATTCAGTTCATGATTCATAAAGTCACCATGAGTACCTCTCTTATAGGACATGTGAACTCTTAAGGTTGATTGTTGGCCACCACTAATCTTGAACCCTTTCTGACCATCCTCTAAGTTCACCACTAGAAGTACAATGGCAAGCTCATCTATTCCGATTTCTTGATGCAGCTCAATGTCCTCGTTCTCAATGTGAAAGTGTTCCTTAAGCTCCACCAATGAAACCTCCAGGAAAGGAGTGTCAAAACGAGTGGTCAATGATTCGTGTTCTCCAAAGCGAATGAAAACTGAGAAAGGCATGATTCAAATGCTAGAGCCAAGATGTAGCACCAGACGACACCAACCAAAGAACAAGAGAAAAGCTAGCTACACAAAGGGTCCGAAAGCAGGGAGGCAAAATAAGAAATGGCATAGATGTGTTGGAGACCGAAGAGAATGGAGCAAAGAGAAGTGTTGAAAGAGCCACTGAGAGGGATTATGGGAGAGAAGCAAGTTCGTCTCTGTAAGTGTCAAATGCAAATGGATGTCACTATTAGCATCCAAGGTGGTCGTTTAACTGCAGGTCTTTATTGAACAATATGTGTTTATTTTTTTAGAATAATGGTAATCTTTGAACAAGATGCCTTCATGCATATAGTAACTTGAATGACGCCTCCATGCATTTCATTCAGTAAGGTATTGAATAAAAATGAATGAATAAAAAGAGAAGTAACTTTCAAATTTATATATTGGTATTGAAAGACTAAAATATCAAGAAAAAAATTAAAGATTTATAATTACTATATTTTACTAGCAATAGTTAGAATGAGTAGTATCTTCAAATCCATATCTAAAATGAAAACTATCGAAATGTGTTAGTTTACTTCACATTTGCATGAACGAGCAACATTACTATTTTCATCATGAGTCATTACACGGTGTTCTCCTCACTATTACAAGGTGTTAGTTATGCGGGCTTCTCCTACCGTCTAATAATGACCAGGCCTGCAAAATCCCTCAAAAATCGTTTCTCTAAAGGCTACGCCTGCAAAATCTATCTAATAATGACCATCGCCTGCAAAATCATTACTACAAAATCGCTTGCAAAATTTGGAGATATTATGGCGTGGTGGGCTGGGTCAGATTCTATCTCTCTTTCTCTCCAGCCTTGAAGCGATTTTATCTCTCTTTCTCTCCAGCCTTGAAGCTTCCCTCAAATGCTCCTCACACTCCTCCAACACTCCCCACCCCCTTCCATTCCTGCCCTCTCATCTTCCCACATCTTCCCACAGTTCAAAAGTTTAGCGATGTCGACTCCTTCCTTTCCGAGGTGCTTGCCATGACATCGAGCTGCTTGTGGCTTTCAACAAACTTCAATGACATTGACCTCCTTGTGGCCTTCAACAAACATCAACGAGCAAAGAGCTTTTGAGGTAAGTACTCCTCTTTTCTCTTTTGAGGCAAGCGTAACGGTAAGAGTGCAAGCAAGAAAAAGATATGAAGCAAAGTGAGCTGAAAGAGATATGAAGCAAGGTGGCTCACTGTGGTGGCAGTTGGACTACCTAGGGCAGCAAAAGAGGCAGCGCGTTAAACTACCTGGGGTAGCAAAAGAGGCAGCGCGTTAATGCGCTGCCTCTTTTACTGCCCCAGGCAGTCCACCAACTGCCACCACAGCGAGCAAGGTTATCCAGCTTCTTTCCTGGACTGCCTGGGGTTAACGCGTTGCCTCTTTTGCTGCCCCAGGTAGTCCAGGAAGGAAGTTGGACTACCTTCCTCAGCAAGGTGGCTCGCTGTGGTTGCAGTCCGCAAGGTGGCTCGCTACCCGCCTCTGTCCTCTTTCTCACCGAATACAACCTAATGAGTAACAACGAATTGATCACGCAGTAATGAAATTTAGAACACAGGCGATCGTCGCGCTTCACTACAATGAACATGTGAAGCATGCTTCCAGCAATTCATCCGTGGGAAACTACCTTGCAATCTTCACAGACATCCTTGCGGAAAGAAGAGAATCTCTGGCCGATGGTGTAGGAAAGGACTAGTACAAATACGTGCTAACAAATCATTTTCAAAGCGAACGACGCAATCGTAGCTGATGGCTAACAGAGCAATCGATGTCCTAGCTACATGTACATGAGTACGACTGGATGGGATAATGCAAAAGAGCAAAAGGGAAAAAAACCTTGAAATTTCTTCTAGTGCGGTGACGGATTCGATACATGCTGACGATAATTAGGACAGCATGTTCGTATAGATTCTTAGAAGATAACGATGAGGAAGACGATCAATCACAGGTAGCCCGGAGCAAGGTGACTCGCTGTGGTGGCAGTTGGACTGCCTGGGGCAGCAAAAGAGGCAGCGTGTCTCTTTTGCTGCCCCAGGCAGTCCAAGAAGGAAGTTGGCCATCAGATATTCCAGTTGGCCCCAAGCAGTCCAAGAAGGAAGTAACCTTCCTCGAAACATCAGCCTCCCCTTCATGTGATCTTCGAATCCAGCTTTTGACCTGTAAGAAGGATGGAAGGTCCATGACTCGAAAAATGGGTGGAAGGCCAGGGATGGAGGTGATGAGACGTTGCTCAGAAAAGTCTGCGACAGGAGCACGAATGAAACTACTCAAATTTGGAGGGAAAGATCCATATCAAAGATGTATTCCAAAAGCATCACAATTTCGATTCCAAAATGCAAAAGAAAGTCTACGACAGGGGAACGAATGGCTAGAAAGATATATGTATATCAAGGATCTATATTTGCCAAAAGCATCACAATTTCGATCGCAAGATGCAAAAAGCGAGCAAATCAGGTGTACCGTGAATGGGGAGGTAGTCTTGGGAAGCGAGAAGGGGGATGTTGTAGTAGGTGGAGCAGCTGGAAGCAGCGGTGGTCTAGAGGGAAGTGGAGGGGAGGTTGAATTGGGCAGCGAGAGGATGAGTCCACGACAAGAGAGCATCAGAGAGGATACAGGAGACATGGGGAAGCAAGGAGAGGAGGACTTGGGAGAAACCATGGACGAGAAGCAAAGAAGCGAGCACGCGAGCGAGGGCAGATGAAGGGGAGGAGTTTTTGAGGATGGGCAACGAGTTAGGGATGAAGACGACGTTGAAGGGCAGATGGGGAGGGGGCTTGGGCAGAGTTGCGTTGGACCTTCCATCCTTCTTCCATGCTCTGGACTGCCACCACAGCGAGCCACCTTGCTCAGGAAGGCAGTCCAACTTCCTTCGTGGACTGCCTGGGGTAGCAAAAGAGGCAGCGCGTTAACGCGCTGCCTCGTTTGCTGCCCCAGCCAGTCCAGGAAGGAAGTTGGCCATCAGATATTCTAGTTGGCCCCAGGCAGTCCAGGAAGAAAGTAACCTTCCTTGAAACATCAGCCTCCCCTTCATGTGATCTTTGAATTGCTTTTCGTCGCACGCCCTAGACCGTGGAGAGCTATTGACACGATAAGTTTCCAAAAGCTAGAGAAGGGCATGTTTGGTGAGATGAGATGGGCCACTGGGAGAGCAAACTCGCTCGAGACGCTCACATGTTGATCGTCAAAGGGTTGCACCAGTAATTGTAAGTATATGCTATCGAAAGTGACAAGGCGAGGGTTGTCACTTACAGATCCAAGACTAGAGAAAAGCCGAACTCACACAAAGCAGACTATTTCTCCCACAGTAGTCGTTGTTGAGCACAGTAGTCTTTCCCAAAGCGCACTCTGTAATACACACCGTCTTCTCCAAGAAGCTGATAAACCCTGCACACAATGATGCTCGTAATCCCTCTGAACAAAACTAGAAAGAAAATGATAACCATTAAAGCATTTTGAGCTTTGTGAAGGTGTTGAAGCAGCATTAGAGATCTTCTCGAACCACCCACCTGAAGTTGAGGAACTGACCGACCAAGATGAGCAGCAAAGAATAGAATCGAGGACAAGAGAGGGTGGACACAGGAAACAGAGCCGCAAATTGTCCAAGTTTAAGGAGGGTGGAGATCTGGGCCATACGATGGCGAGGATCGACAGAGGGGCCGCAGATTTGGGTCCAAGTCTGGGGGAAGTTCCAGAGGAACCAGTAGAAAGAGAAAGGCAGCAAAATGGCAAAGCAGACGATGAAGCTATCTTGGGATTCCTCGATATCCATTTTGAGACTAGAGGATCTTGGGCTGCTGTAGGAGCAGGGGTCCGACAGGTGCGACCTGCAATTGGCGCAACTTTTGTGGAGTTGGGAAAAGACATGAGGGGATGCGTGGGGAGTTGGATGAGGGGGGAGAGGATAGGCAGGATACTATGCATGCAAGGTGAGTTGTGCATGGAGGTGGTAAAGAAGGACGTGCGTTGAATGGAGAGAGGCATTGATGATGCGAAAGCGAGGGGAGGGTGGGAACTGGGAAGAGCAAGAGGAAGAATGAAGAGGAAGGTAAACCGACAGGGGTGGGATGCAGGGGGAGGAAGAGGAAAGGAGCGAGCTTGAGCTATGAGAGGAGCTGAGATCTCAAGCTCGCTTCTAGCTATGGTTGAGTGAGTTTCATGAGTTTGTGTAATTGATTGATTTGATGCTAGACATCTTTTGATAGCTCAAAACTTGGAACTTGGGAGAGTGGAGACTACTCAAAGTTGGCAGCACAGAAGATCCTGCAGCAGCCCAAGACCCTTAGTGCACATTCGATAGACCCTAGGGATTTCTCGATAGCCATTCTGAGACTAGAGGAAAATGCTCCCAACCTTGGCACAGAGTATTGGTGCACGTGTTGGGTGCATTCTGTGTTATTTTGGGTGTTTGAAATTTCCATCGACTGCTCCCAACCTTGGCAGAGAGTATTGATTATCCAATCTTATGCTCTCTCTAGGCATTTCACTCACATAGAGGCATGCGCGATGAATGATACATATATCATTCACCTTGTTTGTTTTTTGGTTTTCGAACTGCTCCAAACGTGCAAAGAGTATTGATGATTTGGGGTCCTCTTTTCTGACTTTTGGACTATTCACATTTACTCCTCTCTGCACACTCCTAATCTCCTTCTTACTTTTCACCTTCATCATCCCTTTCTGAATTTGTGGCCTCCAATTTAATATTTGCTCTGCGCATTTCACTCAGGTAGGGGCGGGCCTGATGAATGATAGATATATCATTCAGCTTATTTTTTCCCACACACCCACCCCACCCATTATCATATCCAGGGGCACCTGCCCTAAACCTGTGAGCACAAGGTCCACAACGGTGATCAAGTCACACACACCACACACACACACCCAACCACATGGTAGGACACCTAGCCCCAGCTCCAAAATTAGAACCCAGGACATGGGGCTTGGAAGGTCATCGTCATCCTCTGCGTCCTCAGATAAGCTTGAGGCATCTGTGTCACTGTTTGAAGAAGAATCATCCTCTTCTTCTCCTCTCTTTAAGATTCATAATTTTTCTTCTCTTCTTCTCCTCTCTTTCCACCATGTGTCCCTCTGCCCCTTCTGGTTTTTGACTTCTAGTTTTTGATCCATGGGCATCACGGAGGGCATGGCAGATCCAAGACTGGATCTTGCTCAACTTGTTGCAGATCCAGGGTTGTCGCAAAGGAGGGGAAGAAGAGCCGAGACGAATCTGGAGACAGATTGATATTGAAGAAATTGAAGAATCTGACGTCTTCATTCCTTGCACGAATCCTTGCTCAAAAGCTCAGCCTCGATCGCTCAGTAGCTGGTTCTCCTCTACCCTTCATCAAGTTTGGCGTCCTCTCCTCTAGCTTGCTGTGTCTTGTTACACAATTATAGAGGTTTGCTTAGGTCGTCTTTATGTTGCTCTTATTGGGAGGCTCTCTAGCGTGTTCATTTTGAGCAATTTATATTTCTTGAAAGCTATTTACTGCTCTCTAGCATTTCTTGCGCTATCTTATCTCACGAGCATGCTGGCTGTGCATTGTCAAATCAGAATGTTGACTTCTCTTGCATATGTGACCTACGTGCTTGTGCCTTCTCAGCTGCTTGCTCTCATCCTTGGTATAAATTCCTCCCGATGCTACAAGCCTAGACAAGGACTGTGCGGGCCATTGAAGTGGTTGCGGTTGCGCATTCTTGGGCACTCTCCATGCTTAACACAAATCGGATCTATGCTAGTGAGGTAGAGACAAGAGAGAAGTTGTGTCTTGTTAGGGAGATCTTAAACCCTGTCATCCAAGTTGATCGTCTGCTTGGAGGAGTGAAGGCGCTCGAGGCTTGGAAGCGTGATATGGAATGGAGGAGTGAAATGTCGGATGATTTTTGATGCTTCGCAAAGGCAAATGAGAAGGATTCCCGCCACGCTCTACTAAACAGAGACCTGACATACATGCTTTATTATACGCTGCTGTTGTTTTCCCCTTTTAGGGATGGCCCTTTCTGTTGTTTTTAACGTCATTTGGACTTGGATTATCGTTCATTTTCTCAGTCGTTTGATTTTAGGAACGCCCCTCTTAGCAATGTTTGATTCTTCCATTCTTACTTCCGTTGAGAGCACTCTCATTACCAAGACACCGCAAACTTGGTTTTCTTTCTTGAGCTCATTACCATGAACCGAGCTCTAATACCATGTGAAGAGAGTGGGAGAGAGGTAGGGAGTCTCACTTGCAGCTTTCTCACATACACAATGGGGGAATATACACAAAGGTGGAGGCTGAAAATAGTTTTCCTCTTCTTAGTTGCGAAAGCCAAAAGAACTCTCTCTAAGTACAAAAGGAATAGGTGAACCGTATATGTGGGTCTCAAACCAAACTCAGCTAACTAAGGTGGCATACTAACTGAGCCACTAACTAGAGTACATAAAGATAGCTATCATCCAGCTATTATTCATGGGCAGTGTACCACCCGCATCTGCAGCTAACAAGTCAGTGACATAAATGCACAATGGTCACCTTGGCATATCACGAGTAGAGCTCGATATCTCAACACTTATGCTGTTATTCAACTTTGGAGGTTCAACTTTTGGAAGCTGAATCGCCATAAGGGCATGCAGAATGGCTAAGTCATTATCAAAGATTTGACCTTCAATTTCAGCATTCTCAACCTCTGTTTCAAGGTCCCAAGAAAAATCTAAGTCATCATTGGTATGGGTACCTTCTTCAGGTTCGTTATCCCACTCGAGGTCAGCCATAAAGGATGGCATCTCTAGATCAATTGGTTCTTCATGTGTGAGTGGAAGATTTACCTGTAGTGCCTTAGCATCTATATGTGAGAAGATGGGGTCAACGAATGAATGGGAGTTGTTGATGGTTGGCAATGTTTGTATCCAGTTATTGACATTGCTTTGTGAGTCACCTGCTATGGCATGATGTAGCAAGGGAGCTGATTTGCTTGAGATTGTCATTGAAGATGTGTCATCCAATGCCTTAGGTACAATTGGTTAACAGCTCCTATCCCCACATCCACCCTGATTGCGGTGTCGTGATTCTGGATTGTCAGTCTATCATTTCCCGAGGTAGTCAATAGAGCGAGCGAGAAAAAGCGAGCCGGCCCAATGAAGCGAGCGAGTTTTTTTACAATTCCTCCGATGAGAACAAATTTGAAACCAAACTTACTATAGCAAGATGTTGTCATAATAAGCATACCAATAATCAGACTTACAATCCACCCTATCTTTCACTTGAAGAACATAAACTAATTACCAAACTCATAACATAGATGACTGTTGAAATACCACTTCACCTGCAAAATGCACTAGACCCAAACTTTCCAAATGTGTCCATGGTTCACCACAACAATTATCAGTCTATGAACAAAATGGTGTTTTAAACCATATTCTAATCCCCCTGACATTCATCATCAAGAAAGTAGCTGCGCGCATGTGGTTTATCTAATTGGCACTCATCATATCTCTTGTCGGCTGTCATGAATCTTGCCATTTTTTCTGCATAGCATGGTAACAAACTACAACAAAACATACATTTCAAAGGAAAGTAAGTCAAAGTGGAACAATGAAAATAATTTCCAATAAGAAGAACTTGCCATCCTTATGTGTTATACAAAAGACAATTTGCTACCAACAAAAAGCAGAAAAAATCAATTGCTAGATCAAGGCCTTACAAACACTATCCAAAGCATCAAAATTTGTACTTTCTTGATCCAAAGGCACCCGTAAATGTTCACTATCTACCATATTATAAAGATGCTAAATAACACTTTCAAAGTCCTCAATTTTAGCATTCAAAATATATAACAAAAAAACTCAGGGCCAGTAGCATACTACTCATCAAAGGGGTTTGTAACAGGTTCCACTCTCTCTTCTTCCCCCTCTCCATCATGCTCTGACCTGATCGGTTTTCCAGAATGATCTGCCACAAGTGGCTCAACAATGCTAGCCACAATACCATTGTCTGAATCAAATGAAAAACAAGGCCTGCTAATGGCCTGACAAGCACGCATAAGAGGGGCTGTACCACAACCCATCTCTAGAACTAGCCCTCCAGGAACACAGAGAAGAGACATAATGCAACCTACAAAAAAACTACTCCTCTCTAGTCCACCTCGTGCTAGCTGAGAAGACCGGCACGATTGTCCTTGTAGAGGGATGTATGTGATGAGTCCAGACATCTTCACGTGGATCAATCAAAAGCTGTTGGAAAAGTGGAAAGCTCTCCTCCCAAAAAACTGTTGGATTCTTCTTTGCTCTACATGTTAGAGCTAATACTGAAGATTGCATCTGGAAACCACATGGAGAAAAACATGTATAGTATATTGACTTCAACTAGCAAGCATTATAGCATGAAAGATGGCAAACATAGCATGCATAGGACTTATCCTTTCAAACATAGCATGCATAGGACTAACGAGGAGACAGTTGTCAAATACACATTTATCATGGAATGCAAACATAGAATGCATGGAATGGTAGCTTACCTGAACACTTTTATCATGTTCTCTACAAAATCCATGTGGAAACTTGTCATGAATGATCACACGTCTGACAACCTCCAAGCCCTGGACATATGCAAACCGTTCCATCCAACCAATACATTGTCCTGCAAGCAATTAATTTTATTTAAAACTAGTAGAATGGAAACACAAAATGTGAAATGTCAATTGTGGTATTGTGCCTTACCTGCCAAAGGACATATGCATGCCAACCAACCACTATCAAACAAAGAAGCTGATGCAACTGCAAGCCCATGCCGCACATGGTCCTCGAGCAAGACATTCCAAGTAGGAGTGGATCCTCTCTCATCAAGTGGATAGCCAGATGGAAAATCAAGCAATATAAAATCTGAAGCCCACTTCACCTTCTTACCCATCCTCTTGTAGTCCTGATCTCGACTAGCCACTGTAATAAAAAACTCATGCAAAATAGCATACTTATCATTTCTTTTAGAGTCAGCAAAGTCTTTGCCCATTGCAATGTAATCTCCAACTGTACAAGCAAACAAAGGTGTGATGCCACGGGCCAAGGAAATGTCAGGTGACTGTGATCGATGGAACACGTATTGCTTCACAGTCCCGAGATTGATTCTCCACCTATATGCAAAAGCAAATCAATTACAAGTAAAACTTGAGAACACAAGTTTTGGTGGGTGCAGAACCACCCTAATCTTCTTTTTCATTCATTTATATATGTGTTTGAGTATTGTACATAACCGGGGTAAAGGCACAGTGACCTTTAACCCCCACAACCTCCCACTTAAAGGACAATGTGCCTTTAAGGGAGAACAACCAGTGAGCATACTATCCAATGTCCATCAATACACAACAATACTCAAACCGCTGACTAGGTAGACTCTTCGTCAGCATATCTGCAGGGTTATCATCTATATGGACCTTGACAAGCTCTATGCGCTTGTCCTCAAGTACCTCCCTGATGAAATGGTACCTGACCTCAATGTGTTTGGTCTTTGCATGAAAGACCGGATTTCGTGCTAGCTGAATAGCACTCATGGAATCACTATGTAATGTCGATACACCTGTATGAATCCCCAAATGTCCCACTAGCCAATCAAGCCATATAGCCTCCTTGCAACCCTCTGTGGCTGCAACATACTCAGCTTCTATGGTAGACAAAGCAACACACTTCTGTGCGCGAGACATCCACGACACTGCACCACCTGTAAAGGTGAACACATAACCAGAAGTGGATCTCCTACTATCCACATGCCCTGCATAGTTTGAATCTGTGTACCCAAGTACAGGCATGTCTCCTTTACCAAAGCAGATGCACATCTCCTTGGTACCCTTCAGGTACCTCATGATGCACTTAACTGCCTCCCAATGCCTCTTTCCTGGATTAGCCATATACCGGCTAACAACTCCCACTGCAAATGCAATGTCTGGTCTAGTAGCTATCATAGCATACATAAGACTCCCAACCGTTGATGCATAAGGAACCTTGGCCATCATGGCCCTCTCCTCATATGATTTGGGACTATCTGTATGACTCAGTTTCACATATGGAGGCAATGGAGTACTCACTGCCTTCCCCCCTTCCATATTGAAACGCTGCAATACTTTTGCAACATACTCCTTCTGTGAAAGCCAAAGGAGTTTCCTACTCCGGTCACGCGTGATGCACATACCAAGAATATGACCTGCAAGTCCCAAATCCTTCATATCAAAGGCCTCATGCAACTTGGCCTTTAATGCATCTAGCTCATAAGTATTCTTGCTAGCCAATAGCATATCATCCACATATAGTGCCAGGATTATCAGGCTATTATCCTTAGCCCTTTTAGTGTAGAGGTAGTGATCAATTTCACTCCTTATAAAACTGTGGGATCAAATGAAAGCATCAAACTTCTGATACCATTCTCTAGGCGCTTGCTTAAGACCATAGAGACTCTTCTTCAGCTTACAAACTAAATGCTCTTTGCCCTTTTCTTCAAAGCCTTTCGGCTGCACCATGTAAATTTCCTCATGCAAATCCCCATGCAACAAAGTTGTCTTGACATCCATCTGCATAAGCTCCATATCTTCTGCTGCCACTAGTCCAAGCATGCATCTAAGTGTGGTCATCTTCACAACTGGAGAGAATATCTCATCAAAGTCCACACCCTTCTCTTGCTTGAACCCTTTAGCGACCAAACGGGCCTTGTACCTAGGCACATCATCACCTGTGACCTTCATCTTGTAGACCCATTTACATGGCAATGCTTTCTTTCCATGTGGCAAAGAAACCAAGTCCCAAGTCTTATTCTTCATAAGTGAACTCATCTCTGATTGCATAGCATACTCCCACTTGCGTTGATCTTCGCGCATCATAGCCTCTTTGTAGCAAGAAGGCTCCCCGCAATCAGTAAGCATCACATAGTCTACCCTTGGAACAAACCTATCAGGTGGTCTAGACACTCTAGAGGATCTTCTCAAGGGCATTTCAGCTTGTTGTCCCACCTGCATATCAGCCACATTTGGCTCATCATTTCCACCAATAGATGATCCATCATCTACCCTTGATTGTATACCTGTGGGAGTATTTGGTGGTACCATTTCTTGCACATTTGGTGCATGGACAGCTCACTGTCTATCAACATATGTAGGTGGATTCACATCCTGGAAAGTGATTCTCCTCATTTCCACATCCCTCATGAGTGCCTTATGCATCTTCTTCTCATTGAAGACTACATCATGGCTGCGTATGATCTTCTTTGCTTCTGGATCCCAGAGACGATAGCCCATCTCTCCACTTTCACCATAACCCAGAAAGATGCATTTCCTAGACTTAGGATCTAGCTTCTTTTGAAGCTCTTTTGGCACATGTGCATATGCCTCACACCCAAATATACACAAATGAGAGTAAGGGGGCTTCTTGCCACTCCATGCCTCGTCAGGAATACCACCATCCAAACTCTTACTAGGTGATCTATTGATCACATGCACTGCAGTCTTCATTGCCTCAGCCCAAAAACCACCAGAAAGACTTGCATTGGGAAGCATGCATTGCAACCCTTCTTGAATGGTACAGTTCATCTTTTCTCCAACTGGATTTTGCTCTGGAGTATGAGGGGATGTGAGCTCCCTCTTAATCCCACGTGTATCACAAAAATGCTGAAAGTCATAAGAGAGATACTCTCCACCATTGTCAGTCCGTAGGCATTTAAGCGTTCTACCTGACTGATTCTCAACCAAGGCTAGCCATTTCTGAAATACCTGGAACACATCACTCTTCCGAGCTATAGCATAAGCCCACACTTTCCTAGTTGCATCATCAATGAATGTCACATAGTATTCAGCCCCGCCTAATGACCATGTAGGCGTGGGACCACATACGTCTGAATGCACCAAATCAAGCTTTTCAAACTCTTTCTTTCCCTTCTTTTATGGGCTGATTTAGTCTGATTCCCATAGAGACAGTGCTCACAAAATTCAAAATCAGAGAAACTCAAATGCGGTACATAACCCAAATGGCATAAGAGTTTCATTCCATTCTGGCTCATGTGCCCCAACCTGCAATGCCACAAAGAAGTGCTTGGCTGCTCAGTTATTGCAACAACATGATGAAATACCCCTGATACATGTAAGGGATACAAAGTCCCACACTTGGTACCCCTAGCCAAAAGCATAGAGCCCTTCTGAATTTTCCAACTGTGAAAGCCAAAAGTGGTGTAAAAACCAGCATCATCTAGCTGACCCACTGAAATAAGACTATTGGTCAACTTAGGCACATGTCTCGCATGTTTCAAAACAAATGCAGACCCATTTGCAAAAGAAAACTTTATGTCACCTATGTGAAGATAGTGGGAGAGAGGGAAGGAGTCTCACTTGCGACTTTCTCACATACACAATGGGGGAATACACACACAGGTGGAGGCTGAAAACAGTTTTCCTCTTCTTAGTTGTGAAAGCCAAAAGAACTCAAGTACAAAGAAATAGAAGAACCCTATATGTGGGTCTCAAACCAAACTCAACTAACTAAGGTGGCATACTAACTGAGCCGCGAACTAGAGCAGATAAGGATAGCTGTCATCCAGCTATTATTCGTGGGCGGTGTACCAATCGCATCTGCAGCTAACAAGTCGGTGACATAAATTCACAACAGTCACCCTGGCATATCACGACTGGTGGAGCTCGATATCTCAACACTCCCCCTCAAGCTCAATCCCAATTCTTGCACACCAAGCAGGTCTCTGAACTTGCGCAGCTTCTCTGCGCCCAATGCCTTTGTGAATATGTCAGCTACCTGATCTTCTTTGCTGACATAAACTAGATCAATGAGACCTAGTAAAACCTTCTCCCGCACATAGTGATAATGCACCTCAATGTGCTTTGTTCTAGCATGATAGACTGGGTTATTTGCCAAGTGTATACTGCTCATGTTGTCACAATAAATGACAACTGGCCCATCTGTAGACTGATGCATATCATAAAGTAGCTTATGCAGCCAAGCTACCTCACATGCAGCCATTGCTGCACCCCTGTACTCAGCCTCTGTGCTTGACAAGGCAACTGTAGGCTGTTTCTTGCTGCTCCAGGTGACTGCAGCACTCCCAAAAGAGAACACATATCCACTGGTAGATCGTCTATCAGAAGTACTAGTGTATCCATGCAACTGTATCTGAACCCCAGCCTCACAAAATAGTCCATACTGCAATGTGGACTTCACATACCTGAGTCCTCTAGCCGCATCCAAATGCGGTTTCCTTGGAGCCTGCATAAACTGACTTACCAATCCAACAGCATAGCTTAAATCTGGCCTGGTAATAGTCATATAAATCAAACTTCCTACTATGCGTCTGTACATAGTAGGGTCTTCCAGAAGCTCACTTGCATCTATGCTCAGCTTCACATTCTGCTCCAAAGGAACTGAAATAGGCTTACAGCCTGTCATCCCATATTTGGACAACATGTCCAATCCATACTGCCTCTGCAAGAGCTGTATCCCACTTGGTGATCTAATCACCTCAATGCCCAAGAAATAACGTAGCTCTCCCAAATCCTTCATCTCAAACTTCTGCTTCAATAGCATTTTCACATGAAGGATATCTTCATCACTATCACCTGTGATGATCAAATCATCAACATACATGACAAGTAGCATAATCCCTTTCTCTGTTTTTCTCAGATAGAGTGAGAAATCTGCCTTGGAAATCTGAAAGCCAATAGTGACAAGATACTGTCCTATCTTGTCAGACGATGCTCTAGGTGCTTGCTTCAAGCCATACAAGGCTTTCTTCAACCTGCAAACAATAGCATGAACATAACCTGGTGGCTGCTCCATAAAGACCTCTTCTTGCAAATCACCATGTATGAAGGAATTATTTACATCCATCTGATGTAAAGACCATCCCTTTGATGCAGCCATAGCAATGACTGCTCTTACAGTTGCCATCCTTGCAACCGGACTGAATGTTTCTTCATAATCAATGCCGTATGTCTGTGCATACCCCTTGACAACTAATCTTGCCTTGTATCTGTTCATAGAACCATCTGCATTGTGCTTGATCTTATAAACCCACTTACAGCCAATTGCATTCTTGTCTTTAGGCAAAGGCACCAATTCCCATGTAGCATTTGCTTCCAAGGCATCCATTTCTTCATCCATGGCTTTCTCCCATTTTTCATTTCCCATGGCTTGTTCAAAAGAAGTGGGTTCTGGTTCCTGTATCACTTTGACCATATAGGCATAGTGAATGGCTGTAAATCCATCATATTTCAGCCTATACCTAGCTCTGGTAGACCTGCGCAAAATAGGCTCACTTCCAGGTGCTCTCAAAACGTCCCTGGTCTTCCTTACTCCAGGTGTAACAACAGAAGGAATACCCAACTCATCATCAATGCTCTGTTGTGAGCCACTAGATTCACCATCCACATAAGAGTGACCTACATTCACATCAAACATGGGCTGATCTACCTTCTCTTTTCCTTTTCGTGATACATGCGTACCACTATCTGCATTGCTTTGAGGAGATTCTCCTGATCTCAATTTGCCTCCCCATGGCGAAGTATGTGAACCACTGTTAGAGGACACTGCAGGTCCACTGATATTTTGTAATTGCTGCTGTGAATTCTGTGCAGCATTACCATTTTGTGCATCTACATCAATCATCACATTTACTGGTTTATACCAGCTGCTCATCTCATCAAAAACAACATCTCTGCTCACTGTAAACTTACGAGTAGAAGGGTTATAGCATCTATACCCTTTCTGCTATAGAGAATAACCAATAAAGACGCACTTCTCAGCTTTTGGATCCAACTTGGACCTCAACTCATCTCGCACATGAACATAGGCAATGCAACCAAAAATTTTGAAATGAGAAATGTCTGGTTTTCTACTAGTATACATCTCCTCTGGCGTCATGCCATGTATTGCTGCAGTGGGAGTCCTGTTCATTATGTAAACTGCTGTAGCAACTGCTTCAGCCCAATAATAATCTAGTAGATCTTTTTCATTTAGCATGGCCTGAGATACCGCTCCAATATGCCTATTTTTCCTTTCTGCAAGTCCATTTTGCTGTGGGGTATGACTGCATGAATATTGCTGCTTTATGCCATGCTCCTGCAGGAACCTTGCAAACTCATTTGAGAGGTACTCTCCCCCTCCATAACCTTAGGCATTTTATTTGCAGGCCTGTTTCTTTTTCAACCATAGCTTTAAAAGATTTGAAGTGCCCAAACACTTCACTTTTCTTTTTCATAAAATACACCCAAACTTTTCTGCTAAAGTCATCAATAAAAGTGACAAAATAGTGACAGCCTCCAATAGATGCAGCTTTAGTAGTCCACACATCAGAGTGGATTAATTCCAATGGCTTTAAAACTCTCTTGAACATGCCTAGGAAATGGTTTCCTTGCCTGTTTTCCAAATTGACAGGCTTCACAAACCTTATGCATTTCTGCAACCTTGAATTTAGGCAATCCTGCAACAATATTTTGGGCTTGCATTGATTTAAGTCATTGTATATTAACATGACCAATGCGTTTATGCCAGATATCAATATCTGCAACTACACCGGTCCCATGTGCAAACATTGCTGCACTCAATTCAGGCATGTCCGCATCCAACGTAAACATCCTGCCCTTCTTCTTTCCTTTTGCTATCAAGCGACCGTTATTTTTCATATCCTAAACAAAGCATCCATGAGGATTAAATCTGACCTGCAAGCCCTGCTCAACCATTTGACCAACAGAAACCAGGTTCTTGGTGATGTTCGGGACATGAAATACATCAGACACGTATTTCTTTTTCCCATCCTGCATAGACAAAGGAATTTTACCAATCTGCACAATAGGATGTGCAGTATCATCACCAGTCTCCACAAATCCTGGTTTTTCCATTTTACTTGCATCTTGCATCCATTCTGCATGACATGTCATGTGGTTTGACGCACCTGAGTCAACATACCACACATCATTTCGTTCTTCTGCACTTGTCACAGAATTTGTCATATGCTGTACCATAAATAGATGCTCATTTCTGTCATCACCCTGTCTACTAGAAGATGCATAATTGCCTTGCTGCAATTTTCCATTCATAATGTCATTCTGCTTTTTGTAGCAGTCCTTAGCCATATGATCCATTTTACCACAGTAGTAGCATTCAACATTGTTGTTTGCATTTTGGCCTCTCTGCCATCCACCACGGCCTCTTTGGCTCCCCCTGCCTCTAGAGTTACCACGTCCTCCTCCATAGGACTCGTTTTCTTGAGTTTGCTGCATATTCTGATTTCTGCCACGGCTTGCAGATCGGCCTCCTCTACCTCTGCCTCTACCTCTTCCAGCATTTGAGTAGAAGACAGTTTCTTTTGAAGTTCCTCTTGAAGAAGATGCACCCCCATTTCTCTGCTCTTCAGAAATTAGAAGAGCAAACAACTCTTCAAAATCAGGAAATTTTTCACGGACGGAAATGGATGTCCGGAACTGTGCATAATCCTTTCCTAGACCATTCAAGGTCACAGAAACTAGATCATCATCTTCCACTGGCGACCCAATGGAAGCAAGTGCATCTGCAATTTTCTTCACCTTCATGTGGTAGTCATTTATGCTCAAATTTTCTCTCTGCACATTGTGCAACTCCTGTTTGAGCTGCATTTTCCTGGCTTGCGTATTTGTGCTGTACATTTTTGCCAAAGTATCCCATGCCTCCTTTGGCGTACTTGCATCCTGAATATGCACAATCATAGAATCCGAAATACTGATAGACAGCCAGTACATAACTTTTCTGGCTCTCTCATGCCATCCTTTAAATGCCTGCATTTCCTGTTGATTGGGAACATTAGGAAGAACTGGTTCTTCTTCATTTCCTGTAATGAACTCCCAATAGCCTTTTCCCATAAGGAAATTCGTCATTCTAAACTTCCATGCCTGGAAGTTGTTCTTGTCAAGCTTTTCTGTGACAATCTGTGAAAGAGAATCAGACGCCATTACAAAACATTGCAAAATATTCTCTCACTGCGAAAAACAGAGCTTTTGCCTCACACGGGCAGATCTGTAAAACTGACGAAAGTGGTATTTGACCACACAGTCACTTCCTAGTGATGATTCTGCATCAACAGGCAACAAGCATGATTCTGCAACCCCCAATATCTCTGCACACAGGCATACGATGCAATTTCTGTGGCAACTTTTCACTGACCAGCCGAGCAGGGGTCGCACAACAAAAATAGGGCCTTTTTCTGAGTGCCTGCGAAGAACTTCCGCCTTCAAAACGGGCCCCGAAATGGCCTCGAATCAAAAAAATAAAGTCACCAAGGGCTTCGCCTACTCTCGCAGCATATACTGCCCTCTCGCCACACCGCGAAGGGCGTCTCAATCTGAGACAGTGCACTCTTGCACTTCTGGCTGTGCTACCTGCAGAGATTTGCTCCCAAACTCGAAATAGGAAAGCAACACTGGTGCTCTTACCAGGACACCACGAACTTGGTTTGCTTTCTTGAGCTCCTTACCACGAACAAGGCTCTGATACCATGTGAAGATAGTGGGAGAGAGGGAAGGAGTCTCACTTGCGACTTTCTCACATACACAGTGGGGGAATACACACACAGGTGGAGACTGAAAAGAGTTTTCCTCTTCTTAGTTGTGAAAGCCAAACGAACTCAAGTACAAAGAAATAGAAGAACCCTATATGTGGGTCTCAAACCAAACTCAACTAACTAAGGTGGCATACTAACTGAGCCACGAACTAGAGCAGATAAGGATAGCTGTCATTCGTGGGCAGTGTACCAACCGCATCTGCAGCTAACAAGTCGGTGACATAAATTCACAACAGTCACCTTGGCATATCACGAGTGGAGCTCGATATCTCAACAACCTACTCCCACTATGTCACATGCATAGTCATTTCCAAGATGCACACAACCTGTCTTTCCACTGTCATAAGTGGAGAACAATTCCCTATGGGGAGTAACATGGAATGAAGCACTAGAATCCAAAATCCAATCCTGGGAATATGCATCATCTGAAGTGGTAAGCAACTCTGCAGATAAACTAGACATGAAGAGAACGTCATTGTCACTATCATGTGTGACTGCATTGATCACCTCGATCTTCACTTTTCCTTTGTCCTCCCTTGGACTCCCTTCCTTCTTATTTGCACCCCAATTTGCATTCTTTTTCTTATCCTTTTGCTCTCTTTTTAGCTTGTAGCAATCCTTTTTCATATGGCCCTTCTTGCCATAGTGGTAACACTCAATGTTCCGTGCCCTGGATTTGCTACAAGACTTCCCTCTTTCTTGGGACTTCCCCCTGAACTGTGATCTGCCCCTTTGCACATTTAAGGCTGCATCTTGCTTGTTGCCGTCCATAGACTTCCGTCTAATCTCCTCGGCCAACAAGCTACCCACAACATCATCAAACTTCAGTACTCCACCAGGTGCAGAGTTACTGACAGCTGTACAAAAGGTATCCCATGAGGATGGCAATGCACATAAGAGAAATATTGCCTTAGTCTCTGCATCAAAATTCATCTTCTGAGCCTGAACCTGGCTGAAAATAATATTGAATTCATTCAAGTGAAAAGCAATGGAGACCCCTTCATCTGCAGCTCAAACAACCTCTTCATGAGGTAAACTTTAATAGAGGCAGTTTCCTTCTCATAAGTGGCACACAGTTTCTTCCACAAATCTTCCGTAGTTTGCTCATTTACTACTGTGAAATAAACTGACTCTGCAAGATGAAGTCTAATAGTAGACTTTGCTAATGCATCCAACTCATTCCAATCATCCTCAGACATATTTGCAGGCTTAGCTTCAATCCCTGCCAAGGGTTTAATCTGCTTCTTTTGAATAAGCACATCCCTTATCTATTCTTTCCACAAAGAAATGTTTGTCCCATCAAACTTTTTAATGTTGAAAAACTCCTTTTCAGACATGCTAGAGGATGCCATGATGCAAATAAAGCAAAATCCCAAATGCTAGTGCCTACAAGAGAGAATCACACCAAATACCAGGTGCACCTAAATGTGTATGCCACAATAGATTGAAATATCACCAAAACTCAAAGCTCAAAGCACCAAAAGATGCAGCTGACTCAAAGGCACATTGACCTTTAACCCCCACAGGTAATAGGATCAGTGTTGCTTTCCTTTTTCAAGTCTGGGAGCAAATCTCTACAGGTAGCACAGCCGAAAAGTGCAAGAGTGCACTGTCTCAGATTGGGACACCCTTCGCGGTGCGGCAAGAGGGCACTATATGCTGAGGGAGTAGGCAAAGCCCTTGGTGACATTATTCTTTTGATTCGAGGCCATTTCGGGGACCGTTTTGGTGGTGGAAGTTTTCCGCAAGCACTCAGAAAAGTGCCTTGTTTTTGCTGTGTGACCACTGTTCTGCAGGTCGGTGAAAAGTTGCCAGAGAAATTGCATCGTATGCCTGTGTGCATAGATATATTGGGAGTGACAAAATCATTCTTATTGCCTGTTGATGCAAAATCGTCACTAGGAAGTGACAACCACTTTTGTTAGTTTTGCAGATTTGCCCTTGTGAGGCAAAAGTTGTGTTTTTTGCAGTGACAGAATATTTTTACAGTGTTCTTACACAGATTGTCACTGAAAAGCTTGACATGAACAATTTCCAAGCATGGAAGTTTAGAATGACGAATTTCCTTAAGGGAAAAGGCTATTGGGAGTTCATTACTGGAGCTGAATAAGAATTAGTTATTCCTAATGTTCCCAATCAACAGGAGTTGCAGGCATTTAAAGGATGGCATGAGAGAGCTAGAAAAGTTATGTACTGGCTGTTTATCAGTATTTCAGATTCTATGATTGTGCATATTCAGGATGCAAGCACGCCGAAGGAGGCATGGGATACATTGACAAAAATGTACAGCACAAATACGCAAGCCAAGAAAATGCAGCTCAAGTAGGAGTTGCATAATGTGCTGTTGACTCTGTGCCAACATGAACTTATGAAGGGAGACGAGTTCTCCACCATGTACTCTACTCTGAACCTTGGATCCTCCTTCTAACCCTGGACTCCTTCTAAACCCTGGAACTCTTTCTAAACCCTGGAACCTCCTTCTGAACCCTGGAACTCTTTCTGAACCCTGGAACCTCCTTCTGAACCCTGGACCTCCTTCTGAACCCTGGAACTCCTCCTAAACCCTGGAACCTCCTTCTGAACCCTGGAACTCCTCCTAAACCCTACAACCCCCAATGAAGGCGAAAGCCTTCATTACCTCAACAAAGATGGTTTACGTGTCTTCTACACATGCTTGCACTTTGTTTGCTTACCACACTTAAGCCTATGTCTCTCACCGGAACACGACTCGAGGTCCTAAGCTACACATATACTACAACCGACAATCCCAATATATCTGTAGGTGACAAAAAGCCTTGGAACCCTACAAATATAGAATACCGAGCTCTTCCTACGAAAGCAGAAGGAAAGAGCCAACATTTGGCGCCGTTGCCGGGGAGACTAGCGTCTCAAGTAAGAGTAAACATACGCAGGTATGTGTAGAAAACACACTACTTCGAACTTTCACGAACATAACACTCAAGGGCAAGGAGAGTAAATTTTTTTTTCATTTCTAGCCAAACATATCAACCCCAAGCATCAACCTTGGGTAGCTACCTTAAGAAATTTTCTTAATTTCTTAAATAGAAGCCACATGATAAACAATCAGGCTAGGTAGTGGACACGGATGCGTAGAGCTTTCAATTTCGATCATTTTACCTTTTTACAGAAAAGCAAACCGAGCTCTCCATAAAGAGTTATGGCTCGGGAAGAGTTTAGGATTAAACCCTAAACCTAAACCCTAAACCTAAAATCCAATCCTATAAAAACCTACTCCACCCCCCTCATTCTTCATCTTTCACTTTTTGCCTCCATTCTCTTCTTCATTTCGAGCCCCACGCAAGACACTCCTCCCTCTCCATCGACCACCCCCTTACTCCTATCCTCGCAATGTAAGTGACATCGAGCCCTTCTCGCAGCGATGACCTAGCCTTCCACCCACCGTCCATTGTTCCGCAACAATCCCGTTACATCGAGAAAGACTTGGAGAGCGTTCAGGTGACCACTTCTCCCTGCTTTTCGATTTCCGTCTTTCAGGTTTTTTTGCTCTTTTTTACACCTCCCCCCTCCCCCTCCATCTCCACCACCACCTCCCCCCCACCCCCTCCCCCTTCATCTCCACCTCCCCCCCTCCCCCTCCCCCTCCCCCTTCATCTCCACCTCCCCCTCCCCCCTCCCCCTTCATCTCCACCTCCTTTCTCCTCTCTCTTCTCTCTCTTTCTCTCTCTCTCCCTCCACCTTCTCTCTCCTTTCTCTCTCCTCTCTCCCCCTTTTCCCCTCTTTCTCTCTCCTTTCTCTCTCCTCTCTCCCCCTTTTCCCCTCTCTCTCTCTCTTTCTCTCTCTCTCCCTCCCCCTTTCTCTCTCCTTTCTCTCTCCTCTCTCCCCCTTTTCCCCTCTCTCTCTCTCTTCTCTCTCTCCACCTCCCCCCCTCACTCTCCCCTCTCTCCCCCTCGTTCTCTCTCCCTCTGTCTCTCACTCTCTCCTCTCTCCCCCTCGTTCTCTCCCCCTTCCCCCCCCTCTCTCTCTCACTCTCTCCTCTCTCCCCCTCATTCTCTCCCCCACCCCCTCTCTCTCTCCCCCCCTTACCCCGCTCCACCCCCCACCCCCACCCCACCCCCCCTCCCGCGGCGGCGCTCCGCAGCGCCGCCGCCGCCACCCCCCAATCCCCCCGCCCCCCGCCCCCGCGGCGGCGCACACAGCGCCGCCCCCCGCCCCGTCCCCGCTCACAGTCCCCGCCCCCCCGCTACTCGCCCCCCGCCCCCGCGGCGGCGCACACAGCGCCGCCCCCCGCCCCGCCCCCGCTCACAGTCCCCGCCTCCCGCTCACAGCCCCGCCCACGCCATCCCCCGCCCTGCTCTCCGTCCCTCACCCCCCCGCTCTCCACCCCCGCCCCGCGCCTCGGCGGCGCACACAGCGCCGCCCCCCTTCCTCCCCCCCCGCGCGAACCCCCCCCGGACGCCGCCGTCGGGAAGCCCCCCCCCCGCCAAAAAAAAAAAAAAAAAAAAACCTAACCTAAAACTAACCTCAGGTTAGTTACTAACTACGGTTAGGTTAGTCGGTTAACCCTAGCCCAGTTAGTCTTAACTACTGTTAGGTTAGGTTAGTTAGGTTAGGATACCTAGGTTAGGTTAGTATTAACCTACAGTTAGTTGTAACTGCAGTTTGGTTAAGTTAGTTCAACTAGGTTAGGTTCAGTTCTTTTTCACCTCGGTTAGTATTCAACTACGTTAGGTTAGTTTTAACCTTCACACAGTTAGTATAACTGTTAGTTAGTTACCCTAACTAGGTTAGTTGAACTAATTGTGGCTAGTTTAACCCTAACTACTTAGGCATCTAACTATACCAATAGGTTAGTTCATCTAACTAGATCAACTTGGTTTCAACCCCTCGGTTGGACTTAAAGTCCCTTCACACCACCATTAGGACCCCCCAAACGCAAAATTTACCCCTACTTTAACCCCACGTAATTCATCCGTTTGGGACCCAAACTGAACCCCATTTGAACCCATATTTCACACACGGAAACACCACGCTACGGGGTATTTTTCCAACCCATTGCACACCATTTCGGCATCCCTAGCACACGTTCATTCGCGCCCCCGTGTGGGCCTTATTTTGCACAAATTCACTTGTATTTTCACGTCGTGACCTCCGATTAACGATCCGTCTGCACCGGCACATTTCCCTACACACGTAGGACAATCTTAGGCACATTATTAACACGACGGTCCCTACATAAACTAACAACACTCTAATCTCCTAACAACACCACCTCCACACCCGCACTTGGGGTAGCGACACCCTTGGCAAATCACGCACAATTTGCATGCAGTTACGTTCCAGCCAACGACTTCGACTCCAACGCTCGCCCCATCCGCAACTAACTCCACTGCAACAACCGCCCCCGCCAATCCTCTACCCCGAATCCCCCCCTGAGATTCAACAACTTCCTTTAACTCCTCCACGCCCCAACATGGCTGGCCGCCGTCAAGACCATGATGGGGATATCGAGCTCGATGTAGAGGCTGACAACTTCTTCAATCGACGAAATCACAACAATTACGGCCGAAGCCCCTTGGGAAAACTGGAACTTCCCAAATATAATGGTAGGGGAGACCCAGCTCGCTTCCTCCAGCATTTTGATGCCGCATGTCGAGCAGGTGGTGATCAATCCCATGAAACCAAGGTGGCTTGGTTTCCAATGGCATTAACTGATGAGGCGTCAAAATGGTACCTTGACCTTCTCGTGGAAGAACGCGCCACATGGGACCTACTTCAAACTGAATTCAAACGTCGCTTTCAAACGGAACGGCTACAAGATGATCCCGCTCTCCAACTCAGCAAGATCGAACAAGGCCGGAGGGAAGATGTACGCACATACCTGGGAAAGATGAAGAGATTGATCGCCAAATGTGACCCACGCCCAGATGCAAAGTACCTCACGGCATGGTTCATAGCAGGTCTACGAAAGAAAATCCGCAAGGATATGAAAAAGATAAGTAGCTATGAAACATTCAGTGCTGCTCATGCGGTAGCCATTGACATCGAAGATGGCATGACAGATTCAGACACTAGCAGTGATGATGCCAGATCAAATACACGAGATAAACGCTCGAAAAAAGGTAAATCAAAGGACACTGCCGAAACATCCAATGAAGATCGCCTAGAGGCCATGACCTTGAAGCTGAAAGAAGATATGATGCAGGCCATGGATCAAAAACTCCACTTGTCTCAGCCGCCAACTCAAACATATCCACGGCGAGAAAATGTCTGGTGTCCACACTGCTTGGCAAATCATACAGCAAATGAATGCCCAGTCCTAAGAGCAAGGATCACTGCACAAGCAAATCCACCGCCACGGTTGTGGTGCCATATCTGCATCGTCGGCGGCCATGATGAGAACAGTTGCATCTTCAACATGCGCAACAATCCGCCTCGACCACCACAATACCAAGCGGCACCCATGCCAGTATACAGGCAACCGGCACTTGCACAAGCACCACCAGCTCCGAGGCTAAATCCTGTTCCCGTTCGGACACAAGTCCCACAACTACTCAGGAATCCGAATCCACGACCATATCCAAGAGCACCAAATCCAGCTCCTCAGGCAGTTCCCATACAACATCAATTACAAGCCGAGGAAGTAGACTCGCTATTTGAGTATGAAGCAGAGTACCCAGTGTACTATGTAGAAGGTGCAGAGGGTCTCATACCAGTCTATGCAAATCAAGTGCGACCCAACACATATCGAGCACCAATCAAGTGTTACGGTTGTGGAGAAAATCATAGGATCGCAGAGTGCCCTCATCGTGGTAGCCCAGCCACTTTCCAACCACTCTGCAGAGATTGTGGCATAGGACATGCCTGTATGGATTGTCCCATGAAAAATAAGGTCCCAGAACAAACAGAGGTTAAGCCTGACATCCCCATCGGCATCATTGGGGTGGACCATCAAAGTCTGGGTCCGGCAAGTCTAAGGTCACAACCTATCAATGTAATTACACGCCAACAGAAAGAGGCCACGAAGGACCCTATCATTCCAATCCAACCGAAGCGACTTCTGAGAAAGAAAGCACAAGTGCCTCCACCTCCGCCAAGCAATGAGCAGCCGAGTTCATCCACATCAACTCCCGAGCCTCGAATAAAAGAAGCTCCATTCCCGAATGCAGAGGTAGAAAAGGCTCGTTTTCAGGTACTTCAGCAATGGGTCCAAAATAAACAAGCTCAATTTGAGGCTCAGAAACAAGCTCAAGACCCACTCCATGACTTGGCCCCACAAAGTATTGATACTGTACTCGAGCCTTTGTTCCAACAACAGACTCCACAACAGAATGTACCGCCACGTCAACTTGAAGGAGCTGCACTCTCTAGCATCCTGAGTTGCCCTGTGTCAATTCCCATCGGAATCCTCTTACGGAATCGTCCCAATCTCTGGGAGAGTTTCAAAGGATGAATTGAACTCGCAAATCCCCCTCCACCTATGAACGACATTGAAGATATCCCTGTGCCGATGGGTGAGAGAGATGACATACGCAACATCACTGTGCCTTTGATCCACAAGGCATATAATGAAGTCCAAGCCATAGTGGATGGTGGAGCAGGTGTCAATGTCCTATCAAAGGAGCTTTACAAAGAATGGGGTCTCCCACCAATGAAAAAGGCTAATTTCAACATACGCCTTGCCGATGATTCACGGGCTAAACCCTTGGGAATAGTGAATGGCGTGTCCACAAAGATCGCAGGAGTCCACTTTTCCCTTCAATTCACAATCTTGGATCTCCCCAAAAAATCCTATCAAATCTTACTGGGATGTCCTTGGTTACGGGAAGCATCAGTCCTCCATGACTGGGGAACGGATAGATTGACAATCCAGAATCGAGACACTGCAGTCAGGGTGAATGTGGGGACAGGAGCTATTAAACCAATTGTTCCTAGAGCATTGGATGACACATCTTCCACGACAATCTCGAGCAAATCACCTCCCTTGCAACAGCATGCCATAGCAGGTGACTCACAAAGCAATGTCAATAACTGGATACAAACATTGGCAACCATTGACAACTGCCATTCATTAGACCCCATCTTCTCACAAATAGATGTTAACGCACTACAAGTCGATCCTCCACCGACACATGAAGAACCAATCGATCTAGAGATGCCATTCTTTATGGCTGACCTCGAATGGGATAATGAACCTGAAGAAGGTACCCATACCAATGATGACTCAGATTTTCCTTGGGACCTTGAAACAGAGGCTGCGAATGCTGCAATTGAAGATCAAATCTTTGATAATGACCTAGCCTCTGCATGCCCTAATGGCAGTTGAGCTCCCAAAAGTTGAACCTCCACAGTTGCATAATAGCAGAAGATCCCGCAAGAAAGCTGCAGGAGGAAATTGCAAAAAAGCCAAGGCCGAGCACTTCAATGAATTCGAACGAGTCCAAACAAGGATTGTCGAATTGTACCTTGCAAAGGCAGTTCCCTCAAAATCAAAACCACCACCTCTTGAATGGTCCCCTGAGGGACTGGAAGGAGTATGTGTAGCACATGAACCCTTACTTGGAAACACCTTACCAGTGGAAAAGTTACCCCACAGTTCCCAACGTAAGAAGTTTCGGAAATATAAGCCACATGTGCGGATGAAGCTCAATCAAGAGACTTCAGAAAAAGAAAGAACAGAAGAGCCTAACCAATTAATAAATGCAACTATGCCACCCAGTACACATGACACATGTCAGGCTAGTTCAACCCCATCAGAGGCCGATCTTCGAGAAGTGCCGGAATACTTTAAGAATTATACAAGTGGCAGTGCACCAATAGCAATGCCGAGACCAGTCAGAGAATCTGAAGTTCAAGAAACCGATAGCATTGGAGAAACTCCAATCTATGAGGGACCGGCAAAAACACGCACAATAAACCTCGCCCTGGAAGGGGAGGAAGAAAAATTGGTTTCCATTGGGAAACAGCTCTGTCAAGAAGATGAAATCAAACTCAAAGACCTCCTAATGGAATACCGTGACTGCCTAGCATGGTCATACAAAGAGATGAAAGGAATTTCACCAGAAGTGGAAGTGCACACGATACCTATAAGGGAAGGTGCTCGCCCTAAGGTATGTGGACCTTATCGCACAAATCCTAAATATGGCACCATGGTTTATGACGAGCTGGAAAAACTCCTAGATGCCGGATTCATCTACGAGATAGAGCACACTGATTGGGTTTCACCCATTGTCATTGTGCCTAAACGCAACAAGAAGCTCAGAATATGCGTAAACTTGAAAAATGTGAATGCCGCCACAATTAGGGATCACTACCCCCTACCCTTAACAGAAACAGTGTTGGAAAAGGTGGCAGGATCCGAAATATATAGCTTCTTGGATGGCTTCAGTGGCTATAACCAAGTGCAAATTGCTCCTCACGACCAATCAAAAACAGCATTTGCTACAGAATGGGGTTATTTTGCATATAGAGTCATGCCATTCGGCCTTTGTAATGCCCCAGCCACATTCCAGCGAGTCATGTTCACAGCTTTCAAGTCATTTTTGAATAAGTTTTTACAGGTGTTCTTGGATGACTTGTGCATCCATTCAACCAAACAGGACCACTTCAAATGTCTGGAAGAAGTACTAATCAAATGCAGGGAGTATGGCATCTCCCTAAATCCAACAAAATGCCAGTTCATGGTCACCCACGGAGTTGTTTTGGGACACATCGTCTCTCAACATGGGATTGCAACTGACATGGACAAAATCAAAATCATCATGGAATTGCCTCCTCCTACAAATTCCAAAGGTGTACAGGTCTTTATGGGACATGCCGGCTATTATAGAAGATTTATATTGCGGTATGCCATGATAGCTAGACCACTTTACAAATTATTAGTGGAGTTCTTATGGACCGAAGAGTGCGACCAAGCCTTTGAGCTTTTAAAGTGGCGCCTAATCACAGCACCCATCCTTATATCTCCCAATTGGGATATTGATTTTCATGTTCATACTGATGGATCCAAGTATGCAATTGGGAGTGTGCTTTGTCAACCTGGTGAACATAAGAAAGACTACCCCGTCTACTTCGCCAGTCGACAACTCAATGATGCAGAGATCAACTATACAACCACAGAAAGAGAAGCCCTAGCAATGGTGTATAGTGTAAAGAAATTTCGGCACTATCTACTCGCAAATGATTTCGTCTTCTACACCGACCATCAAGCATTGCTTTATCTTGTGAACCGTCCGTGTACCACAGGAAGAATAACCAGATGGCTCCTCTTGCTGCAAGAATTCAACTTCAAAATCGTGGTCCGCAAGGGTGCCCGACACTACATTGCCGATCACATGTCTCGAGTCAAGACAGGAGAAGCAGCCACTGGAGTAGAAGACGACTTACCAGATGCCACGCTATTTCAAATAGATGCTGTTCCAGAATGGTGTGGAGATATCATTGGGTACTTGATGGCAGGAAGACCACCCCCTGACATGAAAGCAGTAGATGCCAGAAAATTGATTCTAAAAGCTGCACCCTATCAACTCATTGCAGGACAACTATACAAGATGGGCAAGGACCAGATATTAAGAAGATGTGTAATGCCTCATGAGATCCTGCCAATCCTGAGTGAAGTCCATGAAGGCATTGCAGGAGGACACTTCCAAGGGGAAGCCACAGCAAGAAAAGTTCTCCTCGCAGGCTACTGGTGGCCAACACTGTGGGCAGATGCCTATGAATATGTAAAAGGCTGTGATGTATGCCAACGGACTATTAAACCACAACACAAAGACTTCAATCCCCTAACAACAGTTGTTGCACAACAACCATTTGAAAAATGGGGGATTGACTATGTGGGTCCCATACATCCAGCAACAAAAGGAACACAGGCACGCTACATCATTGTGGCCACTGATTACTTTACAAAATGGGCTGAAGCTAAAGCAGTCAGAAAGGCAGATGCCAAAAGCACAGCAAGATTCTTATACGAACATGTGATCACCCGATTCGGATGCCCCATTGAAATTGTGTCGGATAGAGGCACACATTTTGTCAATGAGGTAATCCAAGAACTCTTGTCTGGCTTCATGGTCATCCATAGAAAAAGCACACCCTACTACCCCCAAGGGAATGGCCTAGCAGAATCCACAAACAAAATCATATGCAATATCCTCACCAAGGTAGTAGAACCACAGCGTTCTGATTGGGCAGAGAAACTGAATGCAGCCTTATGGGCATACAGAACCACATTCAAGGTCAGTACAGGGAACACACCTTTTCACTTGGTGTACGGCCTTGAAGCCGTGGTTCCACTCGAATTTGTAATACCAAGTCTACGCATCGCAGTACAGGAACGCATGGGTGATCATGAGTCCTTGAAAGAAAGACTCTGTCAGTTGGAAAAGCATACAGAGACAAGACTAGTCGCTTATCATGCCATGACAACAGAAAAACGTCGAAGAAAGGCATGGTTTGACAGGAATCTGAAAGCTAAAGACATCAAGGAAGGCGACTTAGTCCTGTTATACAATGCCAAAGTACACAAGGGAAAACTGAAGTATCTAGGTCAAGGACCCTACCGAGTACGAAAGATGAATCCCATCGGAGCTGTGCTACTTGAAACACTAGATGGAGTCCAATTCAACACAACAATAAACGGGAGCCGACTGAAGCGCTACTACATCAACACGCGAGCCATCCCCAACAACAACGAAGATTTGGGAAACCAAGTCTTCCTTAGTTAGGATTAGATTGTATCACGAGCACTCACTTGCATATGTATGTCTTCGCACATATAGGTAGCATCAATCGATTTTACCTAGAGCTCAGAAGTGATGATGAGTTCTAGCTGCCCTATGAAAATCCCAGCAAAAAAAGCATATAGTTAGTCCCTACTTAGCTACTAGGTCACGTGCACTCACACGCTTTCGCTTAGACACATAGATGATTGCATGAATAATTGTACCACACACTTTCATTCCACACTCTCAAAGGATGTATAACAAAAAAAAAAAAAAAAAGGATCTCTCTCCCACACACACACAGAAAGGTCATACAGGCATGCCAATCAATTTAATGATCAATGGTACACTACATGTACATGGATGCAGGTTCAGAAAAGATGCCGCCACTAAAGAGGATGCGCAGAAAGAGCCCACCGCCTCAACCACAGGACCCCCTCCAGAGTTCGCAGCCATCTACATCCTCTCAACCACAGAGACCACAGGCGTTTGTGGTCCAAAGCGATAGCTCCGAAGAAGATTCAGTGCATGACCAAGTAGAACAAATGCCACCCCAGTCACAGCCGGCCTACACAACCGTTAACAAGGCCCAATCATTGGAACTTGTCTGGCCACCCACATCGACTTATGCTCTTTCCCAGGAAGCAACATCTTACTTAGAGCAACGGGGTCTAGGCAATTTGCATGAGAGCCTCAAATCCTTGGAGGATAGTCCTATCCTGACCACCTACATCAAGGACTTTCTCCACTCTTACTACTCCAGCAATGCAACGGATGGCAAGTACGGTACAATCACTGTACAGCAGAGCCCACTGAACATTATCCTCGACAGTACGATCATTCAAAGGGCTTTCTCACTGCCAAAACAAGGTGGCCAATACCCTAAACGGTCTGCTGATGCAAAGTTTATCGAAGTACAGTCTCTCCTCACCAAGGGTACCCTAGTGATCCATAGAGATGGCATATTGCTTCGCACAATCCTTGACCCTCGCCTCAAGGAAGCAGCACAATTTCTATCCACCATCCTGGGAATAAAGAACGGCAAGGAACGCTCCCTTCCACTCCGCACATTTGTTTTGCTGAGTAGGAAGCTAAAACAAGACTGGGTCCAACACTTCGTCATTTTCTTTACCAAAAAACTCGATGGTTCTTCAGGCCAGAAATGTAAAATTCCACACTTATTGGCTATAATCATCAAAAAAGAACTACAAGAAAGAGAAATGACTCTGCCCCAGTCTCCAAAGCCAATTGAGGAGTTGGACATACCCTTCTCACCAGTATGGGAGCCGTCATCAACTGCTCCAGCTATCACATTGATAAGTACAGATGCCTTAACAGAAGTACCTATTCTGGAGAGCAGGATTGCGGAATTGCCCCAGGAAATGCTACAGCTCGGTGCACAACTGCAACCACTAAGTCTCCACCAACAGCACCAACCCGAGCTCGAGACAAGGTTGGCACCTGAACTTGAGGAAAGATCAGCACCAGAAGATCAGCACCAGACCTTGAGACCACATCAGCACTCGAACCGCCCATCGACGCCATGCCAGTCGATGCGCCCCAAGGAGAGCTAGTGCCAGATCAGCAGTATGACTATTGTACACAAGGGACTGAAATGCCATTGGATCAACCTCCCCCAAGTACTACAGAATCATCGGGATGGCTACATGGGCACCACTTGTATCAGCAATATCGGCAGACCTCATCACCGTCTGTCATTCTCCAACATCAAGCTAGCCAAATGATCCAAATGTCAGAACTCTTCACTAGCTTGGCCAAGGAAGCATATGCAAGAGAATTGGAAAGGCAGACGGCATCAGAAATCGAAGACCGATTCCAGGAAATCGCCATAGAGGTCAAAGCACTTCGGGCACAGATAGATGAGAAGGAGGTAGAAGAAGTGCGCATGAACCGGGCTCTCCAAGCTCAAGAGAAGGCCGTAAGGGATGTGACCTCCAACCTCCACCAAAGTCAGACACAGCTGACTGCGGCAGTAGAAGCAATGGCAACAGACCTCCTATCACTCCCTGACATCTGCACATGCGCAACAAACAGAGGTAGTGGCACAAGCTCGACTCACTCTCATTCACAAAGAAGAAGAGCTCCAGGATTGCAAAGACAAGCTTGAAGACATGAAACAATCTTTGGCAGTACGTGCCTTTAGCATTGATGAGCTTACAAGGGAATGCCGACTCTTAAAAGACCAACTTGCTACTGTTCAAGAGGCCAGCACTTCACAAGCCCAGGTCTTGGACCAATGGTCCAATACCACTGAAGACATTCCTCAACATGCAAAGGTCACCTTGCAAATGAAAAAGCTTAAGGAGGCATACACAACCATCTACCATCAGTACAAAGAAAAAATGAATGAGATGCACTCCCAAAAAATAGCCATCTCCAAGCTTGAACTCCAATTGCTAGTGCACAACAATGAGGCATTGGAAGACAACACCAATGACACCCCACTACAATGCACAACCGTGGTGTATGAAGAGCTTGTGGCTGCTCTACAAGTGGAAGATCACCTCAACGCACGCGTGCTTATCCAATGGAAGCAACTTTAAATCAGGATCATATCTGCTCATCCAACAATCAACTGGAAACGATCAATCGGGATTAAAACCCTGCGCATAATTTGCCAAGACTTGTCTGAAGATGAGAAGAATATCTTCTGCCTGTCTACACATGCCGGGTTTATAACACTCAGGACGGATGCTTTCATTGCATATGTCTGCCTCATGGGTAGTCCTCCCCTCAGGGTTATTGCAGGTTTGTTGCCATTGCTACAAAGGCCATCCCTATTATTTGCACGGCACGACATAACCGACATCCAACCCATGCAGCTGATCATCCCATCGCACCAGCAAAACGAAGTGTCGGAAGATGACAAGGCCTATCTCACATCCAACTTCCCATATCTAACCACTCTTTCTGCCAACATCATAACCTCACTTCCCCTTGCTGCTACCACCCTCTTAACCTTCCCCGAGCTCCATCCTAACATCTATTCCCTCCATCGTCTCTTTGCTCATGCCTCTCACCATTTTCAACTTACCCAACAGTCACAAACTTACGAGTCCCTCACACCCAGCTTTTTCCCCTCCCTTGCTAATCCTACCCTTGAGGATTACCAAGCTGCTCAAACCATTTGCCCATTTCTTCCCCCCCTCCCCTCTGCTCCCCCTTCCGCCACTATCACTCAGCCATATTTCTCCCCCATGTCCCCTGATTCTCTCCCGGCCCCGTCATCACCTCCGACACTTCTGGTGCTTCCATCAGCAGAAAATGATGCAGTATTTGATTTTGAATATCAGGATCCGGATAATCCAATTTGTACACCCATGCCAAGTTCCAATGATGGGTATGATTTTGATGAGATACCACTTCCCAGTAACCCCATCAAGGAATTTCGGAGCAAATATCCTGATATGAAAACTCGCGGTGGATGGACCCTGGGTAACTTTCCTACCAACCTTCGTCAGCATCAAATAAGTGAAGGTTGGATTAGCAAATTGGATCCACAACCTGATTGGTGCTGTCCCAAGCTCTTTGATGTAATCTTCTTAAAGGAGTACTTATGGGCACCTCCATGTCTCAGAACCCATCCCAAGTTCTATGCAGTTCCACGGCGTAAAAAATGGGAAGCCAACATACACACTTTGGCTGAAGATCGAGTCATTAATTGGCCAATGATCGAACCCTACTCTGGTGTAGAATGGAATATCCAAGGCACCATGATCCGAGCACTTCAGCAGCATGAACAAACAATGCGCGGCAACATTGATCGCTTCCTTCGCCAAAGTGCCATATTCTGTAAAACATTAGAATTAATTCTGGAGGTCCCATGTTACCTTGATTCCCATTTTCCTCCACTTAGCTTTAATCCCAATGAACGGATTGATGCTCAGATTTTACAAGCCGAGTCTATCAAAGAGTGATCTTCTTGGAGGCACGCCACATATCTCTGTTCGAGCAAATGGTGGATACAGGCTACCTGGAAACTGCGCAAAAATTGTATGGTGCTAAGGCTCTACAACAGGATCGACTGGCACGACACAAGTTCCACAGCCACTGGACTAAAAACATGGCAACCCAGGTACGTGATCGCAATAAGCCATAACCCGAGGACCGGTAATAAAATGGATCCGGGAGTATGTTGACTCTGTGCCAACATGAACTTATGAAGAAAGAGAAGGTGTTACAACTTTGTGATACAACTTTGTGTTACAACTTCTAGACACAACTTTGTGTTACGACTTTGTGTAACAACTTTGTGTTACGAGTTTGTCTACATGAAGAGAGAGAATGTGTTACAACTTTGTGACACAACTTTGTGTTACAACTTTGTGTAACAACTTTGTGTTACAACTTCTACATGTAGAGAGAGAATGTGTTACAACTTTGTGTTACAACTTTGTGATACAACTTTGTGTTACAACTTTGTGATACGACTTTGTGTTACATGCAGAGAGAGAAGCTCTCCAACTTGTATAAATACCCCATAATGGAATGAAGCCCACACTCTTTGGGGCATTGTGTTGAGTCTACTTTGGTATTCCAAGCATTTGTCTCAAGTGTCCATGCTTCCTTGCACTGCACGTCCAAAAGCATGTCCTAACCTTGCAACTCCTCCTCCCCTCTCCTCCAACCTTGCAACCCATCCTCTCCCTCTCCTCCTCCCTCCTCCTCCTCCCTCCTCCTCCTCCTCCTCCCTCCTCCTCCTCCTCCTCCTCCTCTCTCCTCCTCCTCCCTCCTCCTCCTTCCTCCTCTCTCTTCTTTCCCCCATGCTCTTACACCTTCTTCCTCTCCCACTCCTATGCTTTCCTAAACCCTTTGTTCCTCAACCCTTAAACTCCATGATCTACGAGGGAGACGAGTTCTCCACCATGTACTCTACTCTGAACCTTGGATCCTCCTTCTAACCCTGGACTCCTTCTAAACCCTGGAACTCTTTCTAAACCCTGGAACCTCCTTCTGAACCCTGGAACTCTTTCTGAACCCTGGAACCTCCTTCTGAACCCTGGAACTCCTCCTAAACCCTGGAACTCTTTCTAAACCCTGGAACCTCCTTCTGAACCCTGGAACTCCTCCTAAACCCTACAACCCCCAATGAAGGCGAAAGCCTTCATTACCTCAACAAAGATGGTTTACGTGTCTTCTACACATGCTTGCACTTTGTTTGCTTACCACACTTAAGCCTACGTCTCTCACCGGAACACGACTCGGGGTCCTAAGCTACACATATACTACAACCGACAATCCCAATATATCTGTAGGTGACAAAAAGCCTCGGAACCCTACAAACATAGAATACCCAGCTCTTCCTACGAAAGTAGAAGGAAAGAGCCAACATGTGCAGAGAGAAAATATGAGCATCAATGACTACCACATCAAGGTGAAGAAGATTGCAGATGCACTTGCTTCCATTGGGTCGCCAGTGGAAGATGATGATTTTGTTTCTGTGACCTTGAATGGTCTAGGAAAGGATTATGCACAGTTCCGGACATCCATTGCCATCCGTGAGAATTTTCTTGATTTTGGGGAGTTTATTTCTCTTCTAATTTCTGAAGAGCAGAGAAATGGTGGTGCTTCTACAGGAGAAACTTCAAAAGAAACTGTCCTCTACTCAAATGCTGGAAGAGGTAGAGGTAGAGGTAGAGCAGCCGGACGATCTGGAGGCTGTGGCAGAAATCAAAATATGCAGCAAATTCAAGAAAACCAGTCCTATGGAGGAGGACGTGGTAACTTTAGAGGCAGAAGGAGCCAAAGAGGTCATGGTGGATGGCAGAGAGGCCAAAATGCAAACAACAATGTTGAATCTACTACAGTGGTAAAATGGGTCATATGGTTAAAGACTGCTATAAAGAGGAGAATGACATCATGACTGAAAAATTGCAGCAAGGCAATTATGCAACCTCTAGTAGACCGGGTGATGACAGAAATGAGCATTTGTTTATGGTGCAGCACATGACCAATTCTGTGACAAGTGCAGGAGAAAGCAATGATGTGTGGTATGTTGACTTAGATGCGTCAAATCACATGACAGGTCATGCAGAATGGATGCAGGATGCAAGGAAAATGGAAAGACCAGTATTTGTGGAGATTGGTGATGGTACTGCACATTCTATTGTGCAGATTGGTAAAATTCCTTTGTCTATGTAGGATGGGAAAAAGAAATACATGTCTGATGTATTTCATGTCGCGAATATCACCAAGAACCTGGTTTCTGTTGGTCAGGTGGTTGAGCAGGGCTTGCAGGTCAGATTTAATCCTCATGGATGCTTTGTTGAGGATATGAAAATAAAGGTCGCTTGATAGCAAAAGGGAAGAAGAAGGGCAGGATAATTACGTTGGATGTGGACATGCCTGAATTGACTGCAGCAATGTTTGCACATGGGACCAATGTAGTTGCAGATATTGATATCTGGCATAAATGCATTGGTCATGTTAATATACAATGACTTAAATTAATGCAGGCCTAAAATATTGTTGCAGGATTGCCTAAGTTCAAGGTTGCAGAAATGCATAAGAAATGTGAAGCTTGTCAAATTGGAAAACAAGCAAGGAAACCATTTCCTGGACACGTTCAAGAGAGTAAGAGGCCATTGGAATTAATCCACTATGATGTGTGGACTACTAAAGCTACATCTATTGGAGGATGTCATTATTTTGTCACTTTTATTGACGACTACAACAGAAAAGTTTGGGTGTATTTTATGAAAAAGAAAAGTGAAGTGTTTTGGCATTTCAAAGCTTTTAAAGCTATGGTTGAAAAAGAAACAGGCTTGCAGATAAAATGCCTAAGGTCAGATGGAGGGGGAGAGTACCTCTCAAATGAGTTTGCAAGATTCCTACAGGAGCATGGCATAAAGCAGCGGGAAAGCAACAATATTCATGCAGTCATATCCCACAGCAAAATGGACTTGCAGAAAGGAAAAATAGGCATATTGGAGAGGTATCTCATGCCATTGTTGGCTCTTTCCTACTGCTTTCATAGGAAGAGCACGGTTCTCTCAGTATGTAGGGTCCGAGGCTTTTTGTCACCTACAGATATAGTGGGGTTGTCGGTTGTAGTATATGTGTAGCTTAGGACCTCGAGTCGTGTCCCGGTGAGAGACGTAGGCTTAAGTGTGATAGGCAGACATAGTGCATGCATGTGTAAAGGGAACGTGAATCATCATGGTTGAGGTAATGAAGGCTTTCGCCTTCATTGGGGGTTGTAGGGTTTAGGAGGAGTTTAAGGGTTAGGAGGAGGTTCCAGGGTTTAGAAGAGGTTCCAGGGTTTAGAAGGAGTTCCAAGGTTTAGAAGGAGTTGCAGGGTTTAGAAGGAGTTCCAAGGTTAGAAGGAGGATCCAAGGTTTAGAAGGAGGTTCCAGGCTTAGAAGGAGTTCCAAGGTTTAGAAGGAGTTGCAGGGTTTAGAAGGAGTTCCAAGGTTTAGAAGGAGTTGCAGGGTTTAGAAGGAGTTTCAAGGTTAGGAGGAGGATCCAAGGTTCAAAGTAGAGTACATGGTGGAGAAGTCGTCTCCCTCATAGATCATGGAGTTTAAGGGATGAGGAACAAAGGGTTTAGGGGGAGCATAGGAGTGGGAGAGAAAGAAGGTGTAAGAGCATGGGGTAAAGAAGAGAGAGGAGGGAGGAGGAGGAGAGAGGAGGAGGCGGAGGAGGGAGGAGGAGGAGGAGGGAGGAGGAGGAGGGAGGAGGAGAGGGAGAGGATGGGTTGCAAGGTTGGAGGAGAGGGGAGGAAGAGTTGCAAGGTTAGGACATGCTTTTGGACGTGGAGTGCAAGGAAGCATGGACACTTGAGACAAATGCTTGGAATACCAAAGTAGACTCAACACAATGCCCCAAAGAGTGTGGGCTTCATTCCATTATGGGGTATTTATACAAGTTGGAGAGCTTCTCTCTCTGCATGTAGGAATTGTAACACATTCTCTCTCTACATGTAGAAGTCGTATGTAGAAGTTGTAACAAATTCTCTTTCTACATGTAGAAGTCGTAACACAAAGTTGTAACACATTTTCTTTCTACATGTGGAAGTTATAACACAAAGTTGTAACACATTCTCTTTCTACATGTAGAAGTCGTATGCAGAAGTTGTAACACATTCTCTTTGTACATGTAGAAGTTGTAACACAAAGTTGTAACACATTCTCTTTCTACATAAGTCCATGTTGGCACAGAATCAAAATACTCCCGGATCCATTTTATTACCCGTCCTTGGGTTATGGCTGATTGCGAGCATGTACCTGGGTTGCCATGCTTTTAGTTTAGTGGCTGTGGAACTTGTGTCGTGCCAGTCGATCCTGCTGTAAAGCCTTAGCACCATACAATTTTTGTGCAGTTTCCAGGTAGCCTGTATCCACCACTTGCTCGAACAGAGATATGTGGCGTGCTTCTAAGAAGATCACTCTTTGATAGAGCCGACTTGTAATATGAGCATCAACCCTTTCATTGGGATTAAAGCTGAGTGGAGGCAAATGGGAATCAAGATAACATGGGACCTCTAGAATGAATTCCAATGTTGTACAGAATATAGCACTTTGGCGAAGGAAGCGATCAATGTTGCCACCCATTATTTACTCATGGTGCTGAAGTGCTCAGACCATCGTGCCTTGGATATTCCATTCTACACCAAAGTATGGTTCGATCATTGGCCAATTAATGGTTCGTAAGTGTGTATGTTGGCTTCCCATTTTTTATGCCATGGAACTGCATAGAACTTGGGATGGGTTCTAAGACATGGAGGTGCCCGTAAGTACTCCTTTAAGAAGATTACATCAAAGAGCTTGGGACTGCGCCAAGCAGGTTGTGGATCCAACCTTCACTAATTTGACGCTGACGAAGATTCGTAGGAAAGTTGTCCAGGGTCCACCATCCACCTCGAGTTTTCATATCAGGATATTTGCTCCAAAATTCCTTGATGGGTTTACTGGGAAGTGGTATCTCATCAAAATCATACCCATCATTGGAACTTGGCATGGGCGTACGAATCGGATTATCTCGATCCTGAGATCAAAATCAAATACTGTGTCATTTTCTACTAATGGAAGCACCAGAAGTGTCGGAAGTGATGACAGGGCAGGGAGAGAATCCGGGGACAATCTAGAGGCAATATAAAAATCCATGTTCTTTACCTTATGCTTTCCTAGCACATTGATTTCCAACATTAGATGCCCCTTGTTTATGGTCAACCATGGATAAATATTGTAGGTTGTGACTATCATTGGCTTTGTGGACCATGATGTGGACTCATGCTCAAATGGATTAACACCATCCATAGCTAATATGTATTATGTTTGTTAAGATGGGCATGTGTCATAATTCCTTTCCTAAAACCTCATCTTCTTGTTTGTCTTGCCTATATCGAGATGAGGAAGCATGCGTGCCTCAGGATCTATGGAGCGCTCTAGGGTGGATGAAACCTGTGTGGAAACATGATGAAGAGAGTGCTCATGACATGTACCTCAAGTCAATTAGGTTCCAAGATAGATTAGCTAGGACTCATAAAGAGAATCTTGAGATAGTGCAAAGTTCTTGATTGATATTACTTCAAATGAACCTCCCTTTTATAGGTGAGGGTACTTATATCCATTTGCTTGCTCACATGTGGGATATCTCCTCCATGCCATGTGGCAGCTTTCCCTTCAAGGAGGATCATCTCTTTGATTGAATAGAAGGAGGAGAGCAAGGAGGCACTGAGGGTTGTAGATGCCGCCAGGCTATGTGGAGGTGGCATTGGAAGGCGAGGCTTGGCGCTGTGGTGCCTTGTAGAGGGTCGTGAGGGTGCTTGGAGCCAAAACGGGTCAGAGGTGCGGGCGGGAGCAGCCGGTGCTGTGGCCAGTGTTAATCCATTCAGGTTGGGAAACTATGGCAAACGACCAACTGGTTGTAGAAGCCTCAATGACTGTCGAAGCATCGGCCCAGAGACATCAATCCATTTAAAATATTGAAACACCAAATTAGAACTACATGCAATGAAACTTTTTATTGGAGTAACTAAGAACTCTTATTGAAAGAGGGATGAATCTTGCGATAGTCTCTAATAATCCATAAGTTTCTTGAAAATTTAAGATTAAAAGATTGGTTGCAAGACTATATTCTTGCCCCTTCATATAACGCGTGCTTTCTTCAAGTCCTCAACTCTCCTCCTCAAAACTCATTTTACGATCAAGGGCTAGGTCCTCTTGCTTTGACATGTTCATCTCTTTCATCTTGCGGTGAAAGAGGATCAAAGTAAGTGGTTATCATGTCCTACATTTGTCATTCTCATTCAATGTATGAGCTTTTGATGTTCCCTTAATGCATTTTTATGTTATTGGGAAAACACTGATTTAGGAGGACGATGATTCAACAAAGGTTTGTCCATGAATAGGAAACACACAAAAAGTTGTATGATTACATAAATATTTTTAAGTCATAAGCACTCATATTTATCTTTAAGTGGAGATGCCAAGGGGGGTGGGTCTTCCTCTGAGTTCACAAAAATCATTGTATGATTGGTTGTATTCTTCTTGACTTGTCAAGGTTGGTTTCTTGTGTCTTATAACTTTAACAAGTCTCCACTGTTCAATTACCATGCATGTTGATAATTTGTGTAGTCAATAATCCAAAAAGTTTTCAAAGATGGTCTGTGAGAAGCACATATAGTTACTTCCTATGGACCATGCAAACTAGCTTGATCTATATTTTGGTGTTGAAGAAGTAGCTCCTATTCTTATGGACCATCTGGATCAACTAGATCCATATAGTCGTGTTGAATTGCTAGCACCTATTCCTCCAGTCATGAGATCTAGATATTGGGAGAGGATTTAGCATCATCGAATTTTCTTCAATAAAGCGCACCCTTTTCTATTCAAGTTGTGAATAACTCCTTCAAATGAGATGATGCACCTAGACTTGTTCCACTTTCTACTAGCATTGGTTTTTATGTTTTGTAGCCATCTTGATATTGATTCTCAATGTCTACTTCTCTTGTACCCTTGAAGTAGCACGTTAACATATCTAAAGGATTGAAAGCACAAACAAAAGATCCAAATGTGGACAATAAGAAACTCAACAAAATGACAAGATGAGGCAACAAAATGATAATGTTTGCCAAAGTGAAGGTGCAAGTATAAAGAACTAAATCCAAAGAAGAGAGTATAGTTACCTCAACAAATGTTCCTCGCTTAACTTCTCATCAATAGATAAAAAGCTTTCACTCTGAGCAAAGAAGATCAAAAAACAAAAAAAATAGGCATGGGATGAATTACTAAAGGGGGAAAGGTAATGATGTGTTCTTTTAAGGTATGATGGTGGGGGAGTGCTTTTAGCTTTTAATTACAAAAAAATGAATGTTTGGGCCTCATACTCCAACAGGGGAATATACAGAGGAGATTCTCAATGCTACAATAATGAGAGACACAAGACGAGAAGAAGAACCGTAACCATGGTACCTAGTTGTATTGCATGAATTGACAATGTGCATACATATAAAGAATCTAAGGCTTAAAATAAGTAAGTTTAAGACCTATGAAACCTGCCTAGAATGCATGTTGCAAAGAGTGGCTAGAACTGCCATTTATAACGCCCTGTTGGGCCAACTTTTTGGTTTATCCATCTGGCTAGATCTGGTTAACTAACATGGCCAACCTGGTCAGCCAACCAATGCTGAGTCTGGTCGGTTGGTTGCTGGCGTTTTAATGCCCCTTTTTTGCTCTGATTGGCCCTAGCCTTGCTGCGCATGAATTGGCCCTAGAGAACCCTGTAGATATGCTTTTGTTGAGATATCGAGCTCCACTCGTGATATGCCAGGGTGATCGTTGTGCATTTATGTCACCGACTTGTTAGCTACAGATGCGGTTGGTACACCGCCCATGAATAATAACTGGATGATAGCTATCTTTATGTACTCTAGTTAGTGGCTCAGTTAGTATGCCACCTAGGTTAGCTAAGTTTGGTTTGAGGCCCACATATAGGGTTCACCTATTCCTTTTGTACTTAGAGAGAGTTATTTTGGCTTTCACAACTAAGAAGAGGAAAACTATTTTCAGCCTCCACCTTTGTGTGTATTTCCCCATTGTGTATGTGAGAGAGTTGCAAGTGAGACTCCTTACTTCTCTCCCACTCTCTTCACATGGTATCAGAGCTCGGTTCGTGGTAAGGAGCTCAAGAAAGAAAACCAAGTTCGTGGTGTCTTGGTAAGAGGATCAGTGTTGCTTCCCTTTTCGAGTTTGGGAGCAAATCTCTGCAGGTAGCATAGCCGAAAAGTGCAGGAGTGGACTGTCTCAGATTGGGATGCCCTTTGCGGTGCGGCGAGAGGGCAATATATTCTACGGGCGAGGGCAAAGCCTTCAGTGATATTATTTTTTTGATTCGAGGCCATTTCGGGGCCCGTTTTGGTGGCGGAAGTTTTCCGCAGGCACTCAGAAAAGTGCCCTGTTTTTGTTGTGCACCATTGTTCTGCTAGTCGGTGAAAAGTTGCCATAGAAATTGCATCTTATGCCTGTGCGCAGAGATATTGGGAGTGACATACTCATTCTTATTGCATGTTCATGCAAAATCGTCACTAGGAAGTGACTATGTGGTCAAATACCACTTTCGTTAGTTTTGCAGATTTGCCCTTGTGAGACATAAGTTGTGATTTTTGCAGTGACAGAATATTTTTGTAGTGTTTTGTAATGGCGTCTGATGCTCTTTCATGGACTGTCACTGAAAAGCTTTACAAAAACAACTTCCAAGCATGGAAGTTTAGAATGACGAACTTCCTTAAGGGAAAAGGCTATTGGGAGTTTATTACTGGAGCTGAACAAGAACCAATTATTCCTAATGTTCCCAATTAACAGGAGTTGCAGGCATTTAAAGGCTGGCATGAGAGAGCCAGAAAAGTTATGTACTGGCTGTCTATCAGTATTTCAGATTCTATGATTGTGCATATTCAGGATGCAAGCGTGGCGAAGGAGGCGTGGGATACTTTGACAAAAATGTATAGCATAAATACGCAAGCCAGGAAAATGCAACTCAAGCAGGAGTTGCATAATGTGCAGAGAGAGAATATGAGCATCAATGACTACCACATGAAGGTGAAGAAGATTGCAGATGCACTTGCTTCCATTGGGCCGCCAATGGAAGATGATGATTTAGTTTCTGTGATCTTGAATGGTCTAGGAAAGGATTATGCATAGTTCCAGACATCCATTGCCATCCGTGAGAATTTTCCTGATTTTGGGGAGTTGATTTCTCTTCTAAGTTTTGAAGAGCAGAGAAATGGTGGTGCATCTTCTTCAGGAGGAACTTCAAAATAAACTGTCTTCTACTCAAATGTTGGAAGAGGTAGAGGTAGAGGTAGAGCAGGCCGATCAAGAGGTTGTGGCAGAAATTAGAATATGCAGCAAATTCAAGAAAACCAATCCTATGGAGGAGGATGTGGTAACCTTAGAGGCAAGGGGAGCCAAAGAGGTCGTGGTGGATGGCAGAGAGGCCAAAATGCAAACAGCAATGTTGAATGCTACTACTGTGGTAAAATGGGTCATATGGTCAAAGTTTGCTATAAAAAGCAGAATGACATCACGACTGGAAAATCGCAGCAAGGCAATGATGCATCCTCTAGTAGACAGGGTGATGACAGAAAGAGCATTTGTTTATGGTGTAGCACATGACCAATTCTGTGACAAGTGCAGAAGAAAGCAATGATGTGTGGTATGTTGACTCAGGTGCGTCAAACCACATGACAGGTCATGCAAAATGGATGTAGGATGCAAGGAAAATGGAAAGACCAGGATTTGTGGAGACTGGTGATGATATTGCACATCCTATTGTGTAGATTGGTAAAATTCCTTTGTCTATGCAGGATGGGAAAAAGAAATACCTGTCTGATGTATTTCATGTCCCAAATATCACCAAGAACCTGGTTTCCGTTGGTCAAATGGTTGAGCAGGGCTTGCAGGTCAGATTTTATCCTCATGGATGCTTTGTTGAGGATATGAAAAATAAAGGCCGCTTGATAGCAAAAAGGAAGAAGAAGGACAGGATGTTTACGTTGGATGCGGACATGCCTGAAGTGAGTGCAGTAATGTTTGCACATGAGACTGGTGTAGTTGCAGATATTGATATCTGGCATAAATGCATTGGTCATGTTAATGTACATCGACTTAAATTAATGTAGGCCCAAAATATTGTTGCAGGATTGCCTAAGTTCAAGGTTGCAGAAATGCATAAGGTACGTGAAGCCTGTCAATTTGGAAAACAGGCAAGGAAACCATTTCCTAGACATGTTCAAGAGAGTAAGAGGCCATTGGAATTAATCCACTTTGATGTGTGGACTACTAAAGCTGCATCTATTGAACAGAGTTTGAAACTTACAAAAGATTCAAAAAAGCCTACAGTCAATGATAGATACTACAGGCAGCTCATCGAATCTCTTATATATCTGACTATGATATGACTAGATATTTGTTATGTAGTAAGTTCACTAGCACAGTTTATGGCAAATTCAAAACAATCTCACTGAAATGCAGCCAAAAGAGTCTTGAGATACATCAGAGGTACAAGACAGTTTGGGATAGAATATAGAGGAAGTCATCCACGGTTGCATGGATATTGTGACAATGATGACTATGCTAGAGATCATGAGACCAAGAGATTGACACAGGGATATGCATTTTTCCTTGGTCAAGGTGCTATATCATGGTTGTCAAACAAACAACCAACTTTTTATTTGTCTTTGACTAAAAAACAGAATATAGAGTACTCACTATAGGTGCATGTGAAGCGATATGGCTCAGAAGACTATTGTCAAAAACAGGTTACTTTGATGAATCAAAGCCAACAACAATATACTATGATAATCAATCGGCTCAAGCATTGGCCAAGAATCCAGTATATCACTCCAGGACAAAGCACATTGATGTCAGAGAGCACTTCATCAAAGAAAGACTGTTACTTGGTGACATCACACTGCAGCGTTGTGATAGCAATGAGAATGTTGCAGACATCTTTACCAAACCACTCGGTAAAGAGCTTTTCGAGAAACACCGACAAGCTCTTGGTTTGACGCAGAGGAAGGACATTCCCATTAAAGGGGTGTGATGGAATGTAATGCTCAATCCTTCTTCGATTCCCCAGAATCATCATCTGAGGGAAGGCCTACTTCATGATGTTGATCTTGAGGGAAGGTGTTGAGAGACCACGCTCAACATCATGTGATTACATGTGCATAGCACTAACACATATAGAGTGCTATAAAGGAAAGAGTTAGATGCCCTAATCCTAACCCTAAATGGGTTGTATATATTCTACATTTACAACTAAATCTAGTGTAAAATTAGTCATTTGTGGTGTGCTCTATAGCTGTGCCCTCGCTCCTCATCTCCACTCTTCTCCTCTCCCATCTTCATATTTTGTCAACATAAGGGATTTTTAAATTAAAAAGTGAAACTTTTCATACATAAGGGATACTTTCATCATCTTAAAATTTACAAAGGGGATGTATGTAGGTCATAAAAATGCATAGGTTGGGGGGTTTTCAATACCCCATGATCGCACGTGCTATATGGGGTGTTTATATAGTGGAGAATTATAAAACTTAATCTCATCCTATGTGGAGGGGTCATAATGGAGGGTCCAGTGGTTTTGGTAAGCTAGAGGTGGTTTTGCAAGCAATAAAGATGGAGGAGTAAAAAAACGTTCACTAATCTATAAATATATACTAGTCAGCCTAGAGTTACACATGATTGGTGGTTGGCTTGGTGGCACGGGCCCAAGGGTGGGGACAAAGAGTTCACGGGTTCCAATCTTGACAGGCACATTGAATTTTTAGATAGAGGTGGCGGGTTTGGTGGGTGCCTAAGGTGGCAGCTGCATGGCCGCTTGTCCACGTGGCAAGCCTACATGAGGCGCGGCCTGCTCTGTCCACTGTACCACCTTCTCACTCATGGGAGCCAGCCCACTTGCATCCCCCCCTTTTTGACTTTTTGGGCAAGCCATAAATGCACCCTCTCCCTACATTTTGAATTTTGGGGACACATGGTAGCACACGGTTCTCCCTCCCTACCCTTGGTGGTTTTCTTCCCCAAATCCATGGTAGTCCTTCCCCCTTTTTCAAATCAAAACCACTTTTTTCAAATGGAAACAACCTATGACCTAAGCATAGTAAATGCCACATGCCACCTTCACATACCATTGCCCCACACCTTCTAGCGCTCTGATTGGTACACCTCAAATCCCTCTCTAATCCCTTGAAATTAGTAAGCACGAATTGGAGGCCCTTTTGAGACCCCAAATCCCCCCTAATGTGAATGTGCTTTCGTTAGCTAAATCACTCCTAAAAACATGCACCTCTTATTTATGCCTATGGTGTACAAGTCTCTCTCTCTCTCTCTCTCTCTCTCTCTCTCTCTCTTGTTGGTTTTTAGGTTACTTTCAAATGCAAGTATGAATCATGGGAAAAACTCATGCATCGTAACCTTTCATTTTTGGCACACTTATACTCTTATTTGATTAAGGCAAGCTAAATGAATGTTTGCTTCATGCCATACAAATGTGCTTTGAATTCTTCACCCACATTGTAATGAAGTTCATCCCAATTCTAATGTAGGTGACACATCTCTATTTCTTTATTGATCGTGACGTTGCTTGTAGAGAGCATTGTTGAACTAAGTAACATCAATCAAGCATTCATTACTACACACTCCCATCGTCCAATGACAAAAGGCATCCATTAGCAACTTATTTAGATTCCCACCAATAGACCACAAATCTAAAAATGTTGCAATGCCCTCGAGCGATAATAATGTAATCCTACGATGTGGGATCAACCTAGGATCAACGTATTTTTTTTCTAATATTGCAAAACTCTTGGAAAATTTTGTATATACAAGGGAACTTTGCATTTGCTTGGAAAAAGTTTCAAAACTTTATTGCAAGAAAGAAATCTAAAAAGGGTTTTAATATGACATCTTTAACCCTATTTTTAACACCCCTGGTCAAAAATTGATCCCTATAGTATAAATCCATCCCATGTAGGCTATAACCACCCCAAGTTGGTTGGGGTGACATAAACCACGACATTATGGAAAATTCTTTCGTGTCCTACAGAAAAGCTACAAATCTATGAGATACCTACTAAACTTATTGGTTGAAAAGCCTATGACACTATTTGCTTCCCATTACATGATATAGAGGCTTATAGCATTAGCACATTATTGGCCATAACAAGGGCCTCAAAAAATTCAAATCAACAAATACGTATAGAAAAGTAGAGCATCACCTCAATCATCCCGCATTATTGTTCTAGAGGCCATGCCTGTTCAAATCATTAAGTGAAACACTTTATAATTCTCTCTCTCTCTCTCTCACACACATAGACACACACACACACACACACCCACCCACACACGCACGGACGTAGAGAGAAAGAGAGAGAGAGAGAGAGAGAGAGAGAGAGAGAGGTTTTAGGTGGACAAATGCAGAAAAAAGTTATAAAATTTAAAAGTATGGGAATAGGGCTATATCGTTGCGGGATATCATGGGCAAGAAAATGAAGGTATGGAAGGTTTAGGTGAGGGGGGAGGACAAGGGGTTGCATGATGCGGCAGAGGTGCCTGTAATAGCGTGACGTAAAGTGTTCGGGTTCTAGCAACTAGAATAGTGCTTAGGAGGGCACCTTGCACACACACTCCTACCAATATAAGATACGTAGCAAAGAAGCATTGCCCGCCCTCGCACCACTTCATACTATTGTTGTCACTTCCATGGTGGCAATGTTGTTGCTTCTCAGCCTCCATGTCATAGATGACCCCTGCCACCGCCCCAGATAACACCATAGAGCCTGCAGGATTGGCTATCGTAAGAAAGTTGTAAAGAATCCCAAAGTTCTTCAACCCAAAAAGCTCAGATGCTGTTGCTGGCACTATGGACCAATGGGCCCCATAGCCTAACCCCACTAGCACACACCCCACATACAATGATCCTGGCCAACCTGTAGCAAATACCAATAGCCCTGTCGCCATCACCAACTGTGCCACTAGCATGACCGCTGGCCTTGGAAATGCATGCCCCCTGTGCCCACATGCACACACATTATTTATACTCATCCTTTGCACTCACATCATTAAGGGCATTTGAACCTAACACAATAAAGCAAATCCTTTAACCAAAGATTGGTCTTTAATGCCTAAAACAAACGACTTGTCAAATAAATGTGAGGCTTAAAGAAAGACTCTTATTATCACTAATGTTAAACATAAATGTTTGTAAGAAACATGAAACTCTTGGAAATTCACACAACTACAAGTTAAAGCACTCCAACCTAAGCATGTGATGACCATAAAACCTTTTGGCTTACAAACAAATACCCTTTTTGCAAAAGCTTAAGAAAGGATGGGATCTTGTGTGCCAATGTTGTAGTAAGTGGATGCAGAAATCATAGTGAATTGATAGTATGAAAGGGATTCTATTAAATTGTCAATGCACGGGGGTGGAGTGCTACATGGACAAACTTTTTTTTACAAATCCCCCACCCCACTCCACATGGCCAACTACGAGGGGCCAATCGCTTGTCGCTTATGCTAATAGACAAAGAAGGAGCTTCTCAAAGGAGTCAAATGCTCATGACCTAGGCGCACAACCAGACCACTTCAACGGCACGTACATTGACAAACCTCATAGGTCAGTCAAGATGACACGGGTTGTGCTTCCTAGCATTTTGCATAATGTGAAATCAAAATCTGTAATGCTTGAAAATTTTTCATGCAAACCCAATGAGTTCTTGAAACGATCAACAATATGCAATCCACAAACTCTAAGAATGTTACGTTTCCAGGCATCTCGAATCTACACTTGGGGAGCACTTGGGTCAGAGGCTGTTGATCCTCCAAAGCACGTCAAGAGATTGCACCCTTATAATGAAAACAATTTGTCTGCATGTGGTTGCTCAACCGTGTCACGATAAACCGTGCAGATACAAAGAGCAAAAAGAGCAAAGAAAGGAGCAGACGGCTCTAAATGAATTAACTCAGCTGCTTCTCATGTCAGTAGTTACTCCTCAACTAAGTCGTCATCATCTCATCCAAGAGGCTGTCTCCATACCATCTCTAGCTGCGATGCAGGCCCCTCTTTGCATGAGGCTTGTCAGAGGCCTTCCAAACCTTGGAGATCATACCCATACAAAACTTATAAAATTGCCAAAACCGGTTCATAGCCCGTGGAAATACAATTGGCCGCTCTAGCCCCCCTCACTGCACGTAGCAGATATTCTGCCCCCATTTGCAAATTGCCGATTTTGCATCTTATGTAGGAGGTCTAAGGGATAACCCTAGGCACCCCGCAAAATCCCTTCTGAAGCTGGTGTGGCCGGTTGTAGAGCTGCTGGCAGGATGCTTTGGGGACGGCCCCATTAAATGCAACCCTCCCTAGGGAGCTAGTGTGGAGGGCCTATGGGGAAGGCCTCTAAGCCGTTGGCATCCTAGCTACAATTTACTGAAAGTGGCGGTTTTTAGGACTTAATCAAATAATTTACTTCGAACTTTTGCCCTTAATGGATACTATTATATTGAAATCTAGAACGACATACTATTTGAGTAGGATCTTCAAACTTGTAAAGTAGGTGCGCCTCAGAGGTAGCTAGCTATCACCTACGACGAGCAGCTAGAAAATATACAAGGTGGTTCACGTAGAGTTCTATCTAAACAGTCATAGCTTGTAGAGTAGCTGCGCCTCAAAGTCACCTAGTTATTCCCTACAATGAGCAGCTAGAAAATATACATTAAGGTAGCTCGTGTAGAGTTCTATCTAAATATTCATAACTAGCAAGAAGTCCCTACATTGGTTTAAGAAGAGTTGTATTTAAACATGAACGTGTATTAGGTAGGCCTTACTCATGATGTTGATTTGAAAGGGAATTCTCCCTATCTATCCATTCGAACTTTCTATCGATGTTAAGTGCCTTTTCTCTACACACTCTCCCTCTTTCCCCAAATTCCTCCACCAACCTCTCTATCTTCTCCACAAATTGATCGGCCAAGCTCTCTCTCTCTCTCTCTCTCACACACAAATTCCTCCGCCAACCTTCTCGATAGGCATTATGAATCCCTTCTTCGAATGCTTGGAATTGGAAGATACTAAAATCAGCACTCCAAGCAACATGCATCGAGTTTTACAACTGACGTGGCAACACTTTCGGACTTGGAAGGTGCTCATAGAGTTATAAGCTACAACGAGCAGCCACGTAGTACTACAAGGTGCTGAGCTAGTTATTAGCTACATAGTACTACTACAAGGCGGTTGACGACAAGGTGGTTCAACTCGACTTGTATCGAAACATTCACGTGTTGCGAGGGATTTGTTTCGGATGATTGAAACTGCAAGGTCGTAAATATTCACGTGTTGCTGGGTAGGATTTGTTTCGGATGATTGAAACTGCAAGGTCGTAAAATCATGCAGCCTGTGGGTCAAGCTGCAACAGGCCGGGCTGCATGATCAAGGTCGTAAAATCAACAGTCTAAACGAATCGAGTTTTACAACTAACCTGGCAACAATTTCGGAGCTGTAACCGCCTGCAAGCCGCCCAAGAAAATTCCAGACGCTGATGAGAGAGACGAAGATGTGGGCACTATTGTATCCCTGAGCCTGGCTCATCTGTCCCAAGTTATCGATCACCGTCAGCCCCGATCCTGCTCCACAATACAGTGAGAAGAATAGAAGCCAGAAATCTGCCTTTACCAACGCTTCCATCAATGTGAAATCCTCTCCCCTATGCGGTTTCTGCCTCTTCTTCACCTTTACTGCCCCTTCAATCCCACAACGCCACCTTTCCAGCCTTTCCTTCCCTCTTTCTCCTACTTTATCGTTTTCTTCCCTTCTGTCATGCTTGCTCCCACTCCACCCTGAATTCGATCTCACCATTTCCTCCTCCTCCTGCCTTTCTTCACTTGCAATCTCTCCCACCTCATTTCCTTGTTCCTCCCCAAGATGTTCCTGCACAAGTGCAACTTTCAAGCTTTCTTCTTCTTCGACTATTAGAACGCCCTTCTTCCAGTTAGGTCTGGCTACCAAAGAATTAGAATGAGCTCCCTTTTCTTTACTTGATTCGATGACTGCTGCTGAGGTGAAGGCTGTGACGAGCGGAAGCAACAGGAAGGCAAGCAACCCTGCTACGAAAATGATACTCCACTTATCACTAATCGGAACCAAATCTTGTAGCAACATTACTCCCATCACATAGGCAGCCAGCACTACACAAACGCTATGAACAAAGTTGAAGTTCCTAGATTCAGACCCGTCCTTTACATGCGTTAACTCTGTAGGCCTTATAATAAACATGACAGCCAAGGCAATCAGAGAAGGTCCGACAGCCACGATGAAGATGAACGACGCTTGGTCTGGTGCAAAGAATGCAGCGTATATTTGAGTGAATATGGCACCAGATAGCCCTGCGAAGGCTTTCAGGATACCGACGACCGGGCCTCTATCGCGAGGAAAACTTCGAACGGATGAGAGGAGAGCTGCGGTGTTGAAGTAAGTTTCTCCATTTGCCCCAATGCAGATCAAGGCGCACATCTGCTCGAACAATGCCAAAAATCTGCCAGAATTATGTATTTGAGGCTCGAAGACAGCTCTCTCGATCAGCTCTCTCTCTCTCTCTCTCTCTCTCTCTCTCTCTCAAAGTGAGACACACACTACTTCGGTCTGATTTCACTCCTTCCGTCTAAATCAGAGCGACAGCCCATCCTGCTGTATGTTTTGCAAAGAAAAGAAATTTCCGTTGATGTGCTATAAGATTAATGGTTTTATAATTTGAGAGTTTTGTGAAGTTTCCGCTCGAGCGAAAAAGATGAATGGACTAAAATAAAAGCAAGCAAACTTATCCTAATACAGATTATGCAAATGCAATGTTGTTTCAAAACGGAAATTCAGACTTACCGCCCACAACGATACATGCCGAAGCTTTCCTGTTACAATCAGCCAAAGTCCGCCATACCCCAGAAAATTCTTAGCAGCACCAACAAGAATCAAACCCCATGTTGGAAGCACTTCGCAGAGTGTCCCTGCAATAAGTCCTACGCTGTCGCCAATGTCCTTGGCCACCCCCAAAGTGTTGATTTCTTTCTGATTGTAATGCAAGGACCGCTTGATAACATGGGAATAGGTGCCAAACGCATAACCTACACCTGCACAGGCCTGAAGCCATATCGAAGCTACTAAGACGAACCATTTGTTATTCCACACCCTTGCCCAGCTCATTACCATCTTCAATACAGTGACAAGCTTTGGCGCCCTATATTTAACATCGACAGTCCTGTCCCCGCCAGGACGGAAAATGAGCAGCAGATGTTCGATCAACAGCATAAACTAGGTGGATTCCATGGTTACGCACCTCAAAATAACTAGAAAACTTGCCCATCGACAATCTAAGAAAACAACACTCTTAGGCGACGATATTCAACCTGCTAATTTGAGAGCACAGCATAGTACTCAACAGCTGTCGCCCGAAGTATCTTTGTTTTCCAAATCGCCCTTACTACAGCAATGGGATATCAGCACATGTCCTAGTATTACAACGCCCCTCCGTCTGAGCACCGCTGTCGCGCACCTCCATTCGCCCTCATGAGATCGGAGAGCAAAGCTCCACGCTCAAATATCATAGGTTGATAATGTTACGCCATGATTTGTATATTAAAGAGAGGCGTTTTGCATAAACTCACACATATTAATGTCAAGGATATATCTTTACTTCATATCCTTCTATTCTATTCTATATGGAGACTATTACGAGACCTGCTAGGCGGAGAGGCTATGGAGGTTAGGAAAGTGGCTCGGGGAGAATTCTAGAGGTTCGAGGAGAAATTTTGGAGGTTTGGAGAGAGACACGTCACATGGAGTGGAGAGAGGAGACAGCTTGCATGAGAGTGCCACGTGGTGGAAGGGCAGAGAGTGTTGCCTAGGGCCAAAAGCCACATGCGTGCCATGTGGCATAGCGCAAGCGAAAGGGCAAATTGAATAGAGCCAGAATCTGACATGCACGCCACGTGGCACAATGAGCATAGGCACAAAGTCGCCGACTCATGCGAGCCTGTGAGATCGTGGGAGTGCGCACTACCTTGAATGCCTTCAATGTGAGGGCGCGGGGGACATGCCTCTTTGAAGTGACAGTTGAGAAACATAGGAGAGGCTGCGGGAGTTAGTGAGATAGAGATATAGTGAGAGATATAGTAGACCAAGCAGAGAGTGAATAGGGGGATAGAGAGAGAAGGGGAAGAGAGAATATATCATATATCTTATTATATATAAAAATATAAAATATATTATATTCAAATAAATACATACATATATATATATATATATATAGAGAGAGAGAGAGAGAGAGAGAGAGAGAGAGAGAGAGAGAGGCAGGGAGGGAGGTAGGGAGGGAGGGAGGGAGAGAGAGAGAGAGAGAAAGAGAGAGAGAGACCTCCAATCATTACGGTGGCTCGGAATACTTTTGCCCTCAGTCGTGGTCCCAAAATGGCCCCGAAAATAGTTTTGTGATTCCTACACCCAAGTAAATGTTGGCCCATCTCTCTCTTCGAAAGGTTACTTATTTCAACGTTTGTATGCGTGTAAATTTTCAAATCAAATCCCAAATTCCAATGGATCCTTAACAGTGTCTTTATTTGGAAATTTCATATTTTATACCAATACTCTCTCTCTATGTATATGTATCACATGACCTATCTACGATGGGTTAGAGTCCCGCTTGGTTGGGTCTCAAGGTTGGGATCCTTGAGTTCCCTTGAGTTCAAGCATAAAATTTCACGTTTTAATTTTCAAATCTTTTCATTTGAATGTTGTTTACAAAATTTTCAAATTGGAATTTTAGCATTGCCTTTAGCTGGGGAAAATAATTTCGGTAACATTTCATCTCTCTCTCTCTCTCTCTCTCTATATATATATATATATATATATATGTATGTATGTATGTATGTATGTATGTATGTATGTATGTATGTATGTATGTATGTATGTATGTATGTATGTACGTATATGTATATATATATGTATGTATGTATATGTATATATATATATGTATGTATATGTATATATATATATATATATGAAAGTTTACAAATATGAACGTTTGTATGCTTGAAAATTGTCAAACCAAATCCCAATGAAGCCCTAGCAGTGCCTTTATTTGGGAAATTTTATACCAATACTCTCTCTCTCTATATATATATATACATGTGTGTGTGTGTGTGTGTGTGTGTGTGTGTGTGGAAATCACCTACTATATATGCTGATATCTTATACCAACAACATCACAAAAGAACTTTTTTAAACACAACAAACATACTAATATCTAAATGCAAGCGAGATACTTTAACAAAAAATGTGTTCTATGAATAAGTGTACTTAAAATGATACATCCGAGAGCAATGCATGAATATGCAGGATATAATATGTGCATAAGCTTCCTAGAGACAAAACCCAAGAAAAACCCCAAAGCCCACATAGTCCCTGTATCCCGAAAAGAACATAGAGGTGCTATGATTCCAGCAACTCCTTGGGGAACCACACCACAAGATCGTAAGTGTATCCATCCCCCGAAAAGTACGTCACATATATGAGCAGGAAGACAAAGGAACAGAGCCATATATGAGGTCTACCCATAAATGGGCAACAAAATGAATGGTCCTAATCAAAAAATCCTACGTCTATTTACTACAGTCCCATGTGGGAGTCGTTCACCGTTGTAATCTAGAGTCTCAAGTTAAAGAATTACAAGTGCCAAACCAAAAGACTTATGCAACTCTTTAGTGTAGGAGAATGGATAAGGCATAAACATTGATACATGTAATCTCCATTTTGCCCACGAAAGAAAGCATTCCATCCTACAGGCTCTTCGTATCCCAAGAAACACATAGAGACCCTTTGAGGTCCATTGGCCCCCACAACTTACTAAGGAAGGATATGATAGTATCCTTGATGCATGTATCCCCCAAAGACATAACCTTGGACTTGGAGTTCCAACAAAAAATTCAAATTGGGAATGAATCTATAAGAAACAATAATGTCAATTTTACACACTAATACGTAGCTGAAATCAATCTCACTTATTGTTGCGAAAAAAGTAAAGCCACAAAAAGGATAGTTTATTCACCCAAGATAAGATGCCAACTCTAGCAAGTCAACCAATAATTGTGGTATCATTGGAGATGACCAATACCTAGCACCTGTATGTTTCTAAATATCAACATCATATGTATATTATTAATAGGTTAGATTAACATTTAGCTATTAAACAAACATGCACCTGTGATATTAACCACTGAGTCGGTGGTGAATGCAAATGATTCATCCATCCTACCATATTGCAATAAAGATGCATCATGTTAAAGTATATACAAGGGAGAAAACCATTGGAATCGCCAAACCATAATATTTAGAGAATAATATACTATGCACTTTATAATATGACAAAGGCAATATGAATGGAATTTGGTCACCAAAGAAAGTCTCAAGTATCTAGATTCACCCTAAAATGGAAGAAGTTGGAAAAGTGCAATTTGTGCATGTGCAAAGATATTTATAAGCATGCCAAAGGTCATTGCATTTAATAATACACATCATCAAACCCAATAGCGTGCCCTTTGGCTTATTTGTGTTTTGAAGCATTTTAGGTCACATTTCACTTGTTTGGGACATCCAATTCTGTTGATGTGTATCGTTGGAGGGGGAAACACTGGTGGTTGAAATTTTTATATTCCTGCGAATTTTGAATTTTCACACCTCTTGCCCATCAAATCTTGGAAGATTTAAGTACCTACAACCTAACCCCTCCCTACAAACGCCCTGCAATTTGCACGCACCTCGACGTGGCCTTATGCAGACTTTGGTTTGCCATTGTCTTCTTTCGAGTAAGTTGTCTTCTATTCTTTGATTGCCTCACCAGCTAGCTTCTCTGGGTGTATTCTGGACTGATCGTGGCCATGGCATCAATGGCAACATGTAGCTCTCCATGGCTTGCAAGAGAAGCAGACAGAGGCTCCAAGTCAGGAAAGCCAAAAAGCCATGCCAAGGCACAAGGAATAGAATGCGGGTCAAGGAAAGCGCTGGCATGGTATCGAATCGGCAACGGAAGACACTTTTGCGACATCTGCGAAGGGAGAAACAAAGAGAACAAAGAAGACTCCTTGTAGACTAGTAGCAAGAAGCGGTTGCAGATGCACGCATTCGATCATTGCCATTAGAGCAAAGAACACGAGTTGTGGTGTCACAATTGGTGGGAGCATTTGAGGCAACAACATCAGGCCATTCAGGTGATTACCTGTCTCGAGTCTTCACAAGCTTTAGCCTGCACCCTAAAGTTTGTAGAGTAACAACCCTACCAACACCTCGGGAGATGCATCCCCAAGAGGCGATGCTCTCTAACTTGAGAAATGGCCTACAGAAAGTGAAAGGGGTGCATAGCTTAGATCAACTAGCTGCAAAGAGGGTGACATTAGCTATGTTGGTGTCCCCTGAAACAAAGGAGAAACGGCTTGGGTGCACAATGTCAAAGATGTTGTCAATCAAAAGGACCAACATGGCTCTAGCGGTTAAACGTAGAGCAGAAGCAATGCACGATCATCCCGATCCAAGAAGTATGTGGGCTTCAACAGAACACAAGAAAAGGAGAAACAGCCTAAGTGCGGAAGTCATTGCTACAATGACGACGTTTTAGCACGAAAATATAAGAGTTTCTCCAAATAGATAGGACATCTGCAAGAAGTAGACGGGATGAAAGGTGTTTGAGGAGCACATCATACACATGCTAGATACAACGCAGGTCAGTGGTGCCTAAACTAGCTCGGTGGTTGTTTGTGATTGAGCTTTGGGATAGTTTACTTGTTTCTTTTCTCAAACTAGGCTTGGACTAAATGTGATTGTCCTAAACTAGCCCGATGGTTGGAACATCATGCAACCGTAGGTTGGTTCAGCTCAATCGCCAATGATGTGATTGTCCTGAACCAGCATGGTTAAATAGACATTAGTTGTTGCCCAGCCCAGTGGCATGGTTGAGCAAAAAATAATAGCAATATATTTTGCAATATATTGTTATTTTACTAAACCAGCCCGATGGTTGGAACATCATGCAACCGTGGCTGCTTCAGCTCAATCACCAGTTATATGATTGTCCTGAACTAGCGTGGTTGAATAGAAATTTGTTATTGACCAGCCTGGTGGTTGAAATTATTGTGTTTCTTAGTACTTAAATTCATTAAATTTAATTTCATGCTATTCGGATCATATACCACTGTTAAATTATGGAATTCAGAAACGAAAAATAATATATTGTTATTTTCTAATGGTGAAATTTAGAAATGAAAAGAAATATGTGGGGGTTAAAGGTCACTGTGCCTTTAGCCCGGTTATGTACAATACTCAAACACATATATAAATGAATGAAAAAGAAGATTAGGGGGTTCTGCACCCACTAAAACTTGTGTGGCTCTTTGTTTCTCTCTCTCCCTCTTCCGTTCTTGCTTTCATTGAGAGCACTCTCAACTGATATCAGAGCCCGGGTGATCTAGCTGAGCGTGCGTGAATGCCTGGAAGCTCAGCAACTCTGTGGGAGGAAGGAGAAGCTCTGTGGGAAGCTTTGTGGGTGACTTTACTTGCATTCAAGTGTGTAGAGACCTTGGAGGAACCTTTGGAAAAGTCACTTTGGCTTTGCGGAGTGGTTTTGAGAGCATGTTAAGTGTTTTCAAATAAAAAAGTCGTTTTTTGAGCTTTTCCCTATTCCGTTCGATGACAGAGGCTCCGTATTGACTTGTAGAGGCAACTATTGCTTGCTTTTGGTGTCCACTTCACTTTAGGAGCTTGGAAACACCTTCATTCTTGAATCTGGGATCATTTCACTGGATTTCTAACTCATTGTGTCAGTTCCTACGTTTTTTTGCCCGGGTGTTGGAACTCAAGTTTGGAGCAACCATTTGCAGATCTGTCAGTTTCGGTGGACTCAGGAGGTCCTAAAACTTCTATGTTGCTCATCATTCGCACTCCGATGGAGTTTACAAACATCTCTGTTTCCAAAAACTTTTTTCAGTCCGTGTGTTGGACCCAGTGATTGAGACCATGGTTTCCAAAACCGTCTGTCCCATTGCGTTCCGGACGCCCAAAAACCCCTGCCTATCAGTTCTTGCGCGATTCGGTGGAGTATTTTCAGAGTTATAGATCTCTATGTATTCGATTTCGTCTCTCTGTTATGCAATTTTCATTCTAAGGTTTTGAAACCTTAGATTTATGCCACATGGCAGTGGATAAGTGTTGACTCCCATTTCTCACTCATCGGTTGGGATTTTGGAGTTCTAGCAGAAGAGAGATATTTGCAGATTTTCTTGCTGAGTCTGATTATGCAATGGTGTCCATGTTTTGAGGCATCTCAGGTTCTATTTTCAGTAGCGGTCTTTTCCATGGGACCATGATTTCTTGAGCATACCTTATGCAGATCGCTCTGGTTGCAGTTTGAGCCATGTGCGCTCATTCGTGGTGTGCATTGGTTGTAGTGGATGATTTATAGGCCATTTGGATGCATTGCGATCCTTATTGGATGCACTGATAGGCCCAAATTGCCTTGTGGGATGCTATTTTTATGGATGCTTTGCACATGGATGCTATATTGTGCTGAGGGACAGCTTTGACACATTGCAGGTGATGCACTGATAGTGTTATGCTCTCTTGGATGAGATATTATTGATGCATATGTGAAGATAGCGGGAGAGAGGGAAGGAGTCTCACTTGCGGCTTTCTCACGTGCATGTAATGGGGGAATACACACACAGGTGGAGGCTGAAAACAGTTTTCAAAAGAACTAAAGTACAAAGAAATAGAAGAACCCTATATGTGGGTCTCAAACCAAACTCAACTAACTAAGGTGGCATATTAACTGAGCCACGAACTAGAGTAGATAAGGATAGCTGTCAGCCAACTATTATTCGTGGGCGGTGTACCAACCGCATCTGCAGCTAACAAGTCGGTGACATAAATTCACAACAGTCACCCTGGCATATCACGAGTGGAGCTCGATATCTCAACACTCCCCCTCGAGCTCAATCCCAATTCTTGCACACCAAGCAGGTCTCTGAACTTGCGCAGCTTCTCTGCACCCAATGCCTTCGTGAATGTGTCAGCTACCTGATCTTCTGTGCTGACATAAACTAGATCAATAAGACCTAGTAAAACCTTCTCCCGCACATAGTGATAATGCACCTCAATGTGCTTTGTTCTAGCATGATAGACTGGGTTATTTGCCAAGTGTATACTGCTCATGTTGTCACAATAAATGACAACTGGCCCATCTGTAGACTGATGCATATCATAAAGTAGCTTATGCAACCAAGCTACCTCACATGCAGCCATTGCTGCACCCCTATACTCAGCCTCTGTGCTCGACAAGGCAACTGTAGGCTGTTTCTTGCTGCTCCAGGTGACTGCAGCACTCCCAAAAGAGAACACATATCCACTAGTAGATCGTCTATCAGAAGTACTACCAGCCCAATCAGCATCAGTGTATCCATGCAACTGTATCTGAACCCCAGCCTCATAAAATAGTCCATACTGCAATGTGGACTTCACATACCTGAGTATGCGTCTAGCCGCATCCAAATGCGGTTTCCTTGGAGCCTGCATAAACTGACTTACCAATCTAACTGCATAGCTTAAATCTGGCCTGGTAATAGTCATATAAATCAAACTTCCTACTATGCGTCTGTACATAGTAGGGTCTTCCAGAAGCTCACTTGCATCTGTGCTCAGCTTCACATTCTGCTCCAAAGGAACTGAAATAGGCTTATAGCCTGTCATCCCATATTTGGATAGCATGTCCAATCCATACCGCCTCTGCAAGAGCTGTATCCCACTTGGTGATCTAATCACCTCAATGCCCAAGAAATAACGTAGCTCTCCCAAATCCTTCATCTCAAACTTCTGCTTCAATAGCATTTTCACATGAAGGATATCTTCATCACTATCACCTGTGATGATCAAATCATCAACATAAATGACAAGCAGCATAATCCTTTTCTCTGTTTTTCTCACATAGAGTGAGAAATCTGCCTTGGAAATCTGAAAGCCAATAGTGACAAGATACTGTCCTATCTTGTCAGACCATGCTCTAGGTGCTCGCTTCAAGCCATACAAGGCTTTCTTCAACCTGCAAACAAACTCAGGATGAATAGCATGAACATAACCTGCTGGCTGCTCCATAAAGACCTCTTCTTGTAAATCACCATGCAAGAAGGCATTCTTTACATCCATCTGATGTAAAGACCATCCCTTTGATGCAGCCATAGCAATGACTGCTCTTACAGTTGCCATCCTTGCAACCGGACTGAATTTTTCTTCATAATCAATGCCATATGTCTGTGCATACCCCTTGACAACTAATCTTGCCTTGTATCTGTTCACAGAACCATCTGCATTGTGCTTGATCTTATAAACCCACTTACAGCCAATTGCATTCTTGTTTTTAGGCAAAGGCACCAATTCCCATGTAGCATTGGCTTCCAAGGCATCCATTTCTTCATCCATGGCTTTCTCCCATTTTTCATTTCCCATGGCTTGCTCAAAAGAAGTGGGTTCTGGTTCCTGTATCACTTTGACCATATAGGCATAGTGAATGGCTGTAAATCCATCATATTTCAGCCTATCCATAGGATACCTAGCTCTGGTAGACCTGCACAAAATAGGCTCACTTCCAGGTGCTCTCAAAACATCCCTGGTCTTCCTTACTCCAGGTGTAACAACAGAAGGAATACCCAACTCATCATCAATGCTCTGTTCTGAGCCACTGGATTCACCATCCACATAAGAGTGACCTGCATTCACATCAAACATGGGCTGATCTACCTTCTCTTTTCCTTTTCGTGATACCGGCATACCACTATCTGCATTGCTTTGAGGAGATTCTCCTGATCTCAATCTACCTGTTCATGGCGAAGTATGTGAACCACTGCTAGAGGACACTGCAGGTCCATTGATATTTTGTGATTGCTGCTATGAATTATGTGCAACATTACCATTTTGTGCATCTACATCAATCATCACATTTACTGGTTTATACCACCTGCTCATCTCATCAAAAACAACATCTCTGCTCACTGTAAACTTACGAGTAGAAGGGTTATAGCATCTATACCCTTTCTGCTGCAGAGAATAACCAATAAAGATGCACTTCTCAGCTTTTGGATCCAACTTGGACCTCAACTCATCTGGCACATGAACATAGGCAATGCAACCAAAAATTTTCAAATGAGAAATGTCTGGTTTCCTACCAGTATACATCTCCTCTGGCGTCATGCCATGTATTGCTGCAGTGGGAGTCCTGTTCATTATGTAAACTGCTGTAGCAACTGCTTCTGCCCATAATAATCTAGTAGATCTTTCTCATTTAGCATGGCCCGAGATACCTCTCCAATATGCCTATTTTTCCTTTCTGCAAGTCCATTTTGCTGTGGGGTATGACTGCATGAATATTGCTGCTTTATGCCATGCTCCTGTAGGAACCTTGCAAACTCATTTGAGAGGTACTCTCCCCCTCCATCTGACCTTAGGCATTTTATTTGTAGGCCTGTTTCTTTTTCAACCATAGCTTTAAAAGCTTTGAAGTGCCCAAACACTTCACTTTTCTTTTTCATAAAATACACCCAAACTTTTCCGCTGAAGTCATCAATAAAAGTGACAAAATAGTGACAGCCTCCAATAGATGCAGCTTTAGTAGTCCACACATCAGAGTGGATTAATTCCAATGGCTTTTTACTCTCTTGAACATGCCTAGGAAATGGTTTCCTTAACTGTTTTCCAAATTGACAGGCTTCACAAACCTTATGCATTTCTGCAACCTTGAATTTAGGCAATCCTGCAACAATATTTTGGGCTTGCATTGATTTAAGTCACTGTATATTAAATGACCAATGCGTTTATGCCAGATATCAATATCTGCAACTACACCGGTCCCATGTGCAAACATTGCTGCACTCAATTCAGGCATGTCCACATCCAACGTAAACATCCTGCCCTTCTTCTTTCCTTTTGCTATCAAGCGACCGTTATTTTTCATATCCTCAACAAAGCATCCATGAGGATTAAATCTGACCTGCAAGCCCTACTCAACCATTTGACCAATAGAAACCAGGTTCTTGGTGATGTTCGGGACATGAAATACATCAGATAGGTATTTCTTTTTCCCATCCTGCATAGACAAAGGAATTTTACCAATCTGCACAATAGGATGTGCAGTATCATCACCAGTCTCCACAAATCCTAGTTTTTCCATTTTCCTTGCATCCGGCATCCACTCTGCATGACCTGTCATGTGGTTTGACGCACTTGAGTCAACATACCACACATCATTTCGTTCTTTTGCACTTGTCACAGAATTGGTCATGTGCTGCACCATAAATAGATGCTCATTTCTGTAATCACCCTGTCTACTAGAAGATGCATAATTACCTTGCTGCAATTTTCCATTCATAATGTCATTATGCTTTTTGTAGCAGTCCTTAGCCATATGACCCATTTTACCACAGTAGTAGCATTCAACATTGTTGTTTGCATTTTGGCCTCTCTGCCGTCCACCACGGCCTCTTTGGCTCCCCCTGCCTCTAGAGTTACCACGTCCTCCTCCATAGGACTGGTTTTCTTGAGTTTGCTACATATTCTGATTTCTACCACGGCCTACAGAGATCGGCCTCCTCTACCTCTGCCTCTACCTCTTCTAGCATTTGAGTAGAAGACAGTTTCTTTTGAAGTTCCTCCTGAAGAAGATGCACCCCCATTTCTCTGCTCTTCAGAAATTAGAAGAGCAATCAACTCCTCAAAATCAAGAAATTTTTCACGGACGGCAATGGATGTCCGGAACTGTGCATAATCCTTTCCTAGACCATTCAAGGTCACAAAAACTAGATCATCATCTTCCACTGGTGACCCAATGGAAGCAAGTGCATCTGCAATTTTCTTCACCTTCATGTGGTAGTCATTTATGCTCAAATTTTCTCTTTGCACATTGTGCAAGTCCTGTTTGAGCTGCATTTTCCTGGCTTGCGTATTTGTGCTGTACACTTTTGCCAAAGTATCCCATGCCTCCTTTGGCGTACTTGCATCCTGAATATGCACGATCATAGAATCTGAAATACTGATAGACAGCCAGTACATAACTTTTCTGGCTCTCTCATGCCATCCTTTAAATGCCTGCATTTCCTGTTGATTGGGAACATTAGGAAGAACTGTCATTCTAAACTTCCATGCCTCGAAGTTATTCTTGTCAAGCTTTTCTGTGACAATCTGTGAAAGAGAATCAGACGTCATTATAGAACACTGCAAAATATTCTGTCACTGCGAAAAACACAGCTTTTGCCTCACACGGGCAGATCTGCAAAACTGACGAAAGTGGTATTTGACCACACAGTCACTTCCTAGTGACGATTTTGCATCAACAGGCAACAAGCATGATTCTGCAACTCCCAATATCTCTGCACACAGGCATATGATGCAATTTCTGCGGTAGCTTTTCACCGACCAGCCGAGCAGTGGTCGCACAACAAAAACAGGGCCTTTTTTTGAGTGCCTGCGAAGAACTTCCGCCTTCAAAACGGGCCCCGAAATGGCCTCGAATCAAAGGAAATTCATCATTCTAAACTTCCATGCCTGGAAGTTGTTCTTGTCAAGCTTTTCTGTGACAATCTGTGAAATAGAATCAGACGCCATTACAGAACATTGCAAAATATTCTGTCACTGTGAAAAACACAGCTTTTGCCTCACACGAGCAGATCTGCAAAACTTACGAAAGTGGTATTTGACCACATAGTCACTTCCTAGTGACGATTTTGCATCAACAGGCAACAAGCATGATTCTGCAACTCCCAATATCTCTGCACACAGGCATACGATGCAATTTCTGCGGCAAATTTTCACCGACCAGTCGAGCAGTGGTCGCACAGCAAAACAGGGCCTTTCTCTGAGTGCCTGCGAAGAACTTCTGCCTTCAAAACGGGCCTCGAAATGGCCTCGAATCAGAAAAATGGAAGCATATACTGCCCTCTTGCCACACCGCGAAGGGCGTCTCAATCTGAGACAGTGCACTCTTGCACTTCTGGCTGTGCTACCTGCAGAGATTTGCTCCCAAACTCGAAATAGGAAAGCAACACTGGTCCTCTTACTAGGACACCACGAACTTGGTTTGCTTTCTTGAGCTCCTTACCACGAACAAGGCTCTGATACCATGTAAAGATAGTGGGAGAGAGGGAAGGAGTCTCACTTGCGGCTTTCCCACGTGCACAATGGGGGAATACACACACAGGTGGAGGCTGAAAACAGTTTTCCTCTTCTTAGTTGTGAAAGCCAAAAGAACTCAAGTACAAAGAAATAGAAGAACCCTATATGTGGGTCTCAAACCAAACTCAACTAACTAAGGTGGCATACTAACTGAGCCACGAACTAGAGTAGATAAGGATAGCTATCAACCAGCTATTATTAGTGGGCGGTGTACCAACTGCATGTACAGCTAACAAGTCGATGACATAAATTCACAACAGTCACCCGGGCATATCACAAGTGTAGCTCGATATCTCAACAGTATATGCCCATGGACGGTGTTTATGCTTGAGCCATTTGGCACCTATTGGCATTTTGGATTGCCATTGCAGTTGGCATTTTCTTTTGGGCCAGATTTTCTCATATGGATGCATAGTACATGCACATGACTCAGCTGCATCTTTTGATGCTTTGAGCTTTGAGTTTTGGTGATATTTCAGTCGATTGTGGCATACACATTTGGGTGCACCTGGTATTTGGTGTGATTCTCTTTTGCAGGCACTAGCATTTGGAAATTTACTTTATATGCATCATGGCATTCTCTTCCATGTCTGAAAAGGAGCTTTTCAACATTAAAAAGTTTGATGGAACAAACTTTTCATTGTGGAAAGAACAGACACTACTACACACGCATCCTATTGCGACGTTTACGTACCGACGATTAGCGCCCGCTTAGCGTTAATCGTCGGTATAAAAATCGGGTGTCGTAAATCGTCGCTATATAGCGACTTTTGCTAAATAGTCGCTATATAACGACTTTTTCTAAAAGTCGCTATATAGCGACGTCAGTAAAAGTCGCTATATAACGACATTTAAAAGTCGCTATATAGCGACACTGAGACAAAATATTATAGCGACGTTTTACAGAGAGTTTTTTTTTTTTTAAAGGCCTTAAAAATTATTTTTTTCCAATGACAAAATTTTTAAAATTTTCAGACATGTTTGAGCTCATAGAGAATTAAAAAATGAGAGCATGTACATCAAGCTTTTGAAGCTCATATATTCATGTCCAAGTTTGAGATGAGAAAAATCAAATAAGAGCATTTACATCAACTGTTTCATCTTGAGCCAAGTCTAAGGCGCCAAGCAAGTCTATCCCCAACTCTATACCGAGTTGATCTCCTATATCATCATCGTACTCTAGTATCGTACGTTCACCTAAAAGTATTTGATCATCTTCTTCAATAAAGCTTAAGTGTGGTGATTGATCTTGATGATTGTTGTCTTCTTCGTCAATATCGTGATCTCCATCCTCCTCCCGTGCGATGTCATTATGCGCATCTTCCTCTTGCCTCATATGGTGATCTACATCTTCTTCGCTAGATTCATCAATTGGATCCGGCATTGGTAGTGGCATCTCCATATCCACATCTCGATCTTCAAATATTTGCTTACTTCGTGGTGCAACTTGGATCACGTACCACCATCTTGGATCAAAACGATCCGGATGAAAAACCACCTATATTGAAGATGGGTGCCAAATGTCGTCAATTATATATATATCAATGGACTTTAAAAATGAAAGCTTTGACTAATTATATCATTAGTATGCACCTGCTCACAGTGCTCGGGAAGAACAAAAGTATCACTTTCATCGGTCCAATGTTTGGTGGAGTCTATTGCAAAGAAACCGCTACTATCTTTTCTCACTGTCGCATGGGGACCATTGTAAGTAGTTCTAAACCATTTTACATCAAGAATGAAAATAGTAAATCGTCTGAAATCAATTTCATAGATGTCGCGTATGGTTCCACAATAATCCAACTGTGAGGAGAGAAGATTGGTATCCGAAGCACTTGCTCGGCTATCTTGTGTGAAGTTAGCCATGACTCCACAATCATACGTGACTCTCTTTGAATCGATGCGTTCCACGCGAAAATGTCGTCCATATGACCATAATGCACTGTACTTTTTGTACTGTAAAAGAGCATCATTAAATCAATGAAGATGCACCTATTTTATAGCATATATTGCCACAAATAATTACTTAATTACGTCAAGAGATAAGAAACTTACATGCACCATACATCCAGATGATAACTCCCGCTCGCGCTCGTTTATTGTCTCTCCATCACATTCGGCTTTACGTACAGCTAGTTGTAGCCAATCAATTGACATGTGAGTAGGGAGAAGAGCCAGATCTCGTGGATATGGTTGTGATCGCCTGTACATTACTCTGAATCTCGTCCTTGCATTTATTCTTTCTGCTTTGGCCACTTCATATCTCTCAATCCACTTATGCATCTCAGCGCTATTGAGGATACAAAACTTATTGAATTTCTCCATTTGCTCTTCGCTCATCTTTCTTTCAATCCCTTTTCCTTGGGGGACCTCGCCAATGATGCGATCATCATCCTTGTTGTGCCAAGCTTGCGGCATATCAGGATCCGTGGATGCAAGAAACTCTGTGATATATACTAATGACTCTTGCACAAGCCATCCCTCTGCCATGCTTGCTTCTGGTCTTGCTCTTTGTCTTACAAACCCCTTTAAAGTTTTCATAAACCGCTCGAGAAAAAACATCCATCGATTATGAACGGTACCTGCTATAGCCACCTCATCAACTATGTGCACAAGCAAGTGGACTTGAGTTGTCATAATGCTTGAGGGAAAGTGCTTCTCAAGCAAGCATACGGCTTCGATGGATTCCACCCTAGCCTTCTCGATGCTCGATATAGAGATCTCTTTTTGAGATATCCACCTATTTCACATGTCCATGCATATGTAAGATATTTGAGATATCCGCCTATTTCACATGTCCATGAAGAAAATACATAATGCGAATTGATAGTAAGCATACCTCACAATACCACAGATCTTGAATATAGCTTTTCTAACATCTTCTTGTAAGCACCCTTTTATTGTAATTGGAAGGATGAACTATCAAAGCAACAATGAAATCATGTCAACAATATAACATAATAATAATTACGCTAATGCATCACTATTATCGGTACACTAATTCTACTTAGAATACCTGTAAGACCTTGTGCCAATCATGGGACTTGAGGCCACTAAGCTTATTGTCCTTTGAAAATGCTCCTTTCAAGCAACGCATGTACCCTGTCGGTGTTTGAAAAGAGGCAATGTCTGCCTTGATCGCTGCCTCCTCCCTCGTAGAGAGGATCCACGTTGCTTTCGGGAGGACAACTTTTCCCGAAGCATGCACTTGGGGCCACAAACGAGACATCCTATTCATAGCACGCAAGTCTTCTCGCACTCCTCTCGAGTCCTTGGAACCAACCAAGTGTGCCCAAATGGTAGCCCCCACATTCTTAAAGATATGCATGGGATCCAAGAGATGATTGATTTGTAACTGACCCCAATAAGGAAGCTCGTGAAAGATCGATAGCCTCTTCATACCAGGAGGAGGTTCCTCTCCATTCTCCCTCCAAGCTTGAATCCAATCACTTGCTTTCAAATATGATGGTGGTGGATCAAGCTGACCTCCACATGCGAGATGGTCGAGCGGAAGGTATCGAGCATGACCTTCATAAACATTTTTCCTCATATGTTTGGAGTAGCGTGCAAGCGATTTCAGAGCGGGTCCACAAACAGGACACGCATGGTACCCACTTGTAACAAGTCCTGCACGCGTGCATGAATATGTTAGTACAAGACATGCGTGCAAAAGAGAGTAAAAAAAGCATAATCCCTCATTGTACATGTAAAGACATAACCACGTACCTGCGCACTCTCCATATCCTGGGTAGTCATGCATGGTCCACATCAAGATACCCCTGACCAAAATATCATTGGTATGCCTAGGAGCTCTGGAAATATCAAAGACCTGCACTCCTCTCCATAATATCTGTAACTCCTCTATCAAAGGTGCCATGTACACGTCCATGTTTTTTGCCTTGTACTTTCCTGGCACAAGTAGTGCAAGCATGAGGTGTCCCTTTTTTATTGTTAGCCATGGTGGGATATTGTAATTCACCACGACTATGGGCCATGTCGACCAAGATGTCGAGCGTAACCCGAAAGGATTCACGCCGTCCATGGCTAGCCCAAGATGTAAGTTGCGTGGCTCCCTCGCAAAGTCGGGCCACTGATTATCTATGTGCTTCCAAGCTGCACAATCTGCGGGAATCCTCAATGTGTGATCAGTGGACCGATGAGATGCATGCCATGTCATCAACTCCGCTATGGATTTGCATCGAAACATGTGTTGTATTCTTGCAATGATGGGAAAGTGTCTCAAGACCTTTACCGGTATCCGCTCACCTTGCAAGTCATCTCTATATCGTTGTTCCCCACACTTTGGACAACTAGCCAAATCTCCATGCTCACGACGAAAGAGAATACAATCATTACGACAAGCATGAATGGTATCATAATCCATACCCACCGTTGTTAGCATCTTTTTCGCTTCATCTCTTGATGCGGGCATGGTATTTGGTGCAGGCAACATCTTTTGGAGCAACCTATGACAAAGACACTATCCAAATGATGATTCTCAAAACAAACAATATCCAAATAATGAGTCAAATTAATGCAAGGGCTAACCTCATTAAGGCCGAGACACTTGTATCCGACCACCCATACTGTACTTGTAGATTCAAGATTGAGAGACAAGAGGCTACACAAAAAAATAAACAGTAAGCGTCGTTATATAGCGACGCTCTATTTTGTCGTTATATAGCGACGTTTAATTTGAAACGTCGCTATATAACGACGCTTTTAATTAAAAACGTCGCTATATAGCGACGAAAAAGAGTCGCTATATAGCGACGCTGTGGGTTAAAACCCAAAACGACGAAACCCGCGGCGTTTTTGCATAAGCCATTCCTAATCTCTACAGTAAGCAACCCAAAATCTCCTCCCACCTATTTCGACGACCTCCCATCTATTCCAGGCAACCTCCCACTCTATTTCCCACTCCTCGCCCTTCTCCTACCTCTTGTACTCCCTCTCTCTCCTTTTTCCCTCTTTGGTTTCCAGGAAGAAAGTTCTTCAAAAGGTGAGTTTGTTTCAACAATGTAGGTTGTTTGTTTGTTAGCTTTGGTTTTGTGAGTATTTCTACTTGTATTGCTAAAGTGCTAAACTAGTTTTCATGCTTGATTTGAAATGATTGAAACCAAAAACGAAATTTCAAGAAAGAAAGAAAGAAAGAAAACTCACCTCTTCTTTTTCCCCTATTTCTTTCCTTCTCTTTCTCCTTGTCTCCTCAATCTTCTCTTTCCTTGTCTCCTTTCAAGAAGTTGCTTTTGTGATCTCCTCTTTCCACTAACATCTTATTTGAAAAAATGGGTTGTTTTCTCTCTTTTGTAGGGCCAGTCCACTACACCGAGCGGGACATACTCTCTCTTTTGTGGGGCCAGTCCACTACACCGAGCGGGACATACTTTTACAGGTAAGTGCTTCCTCTTCTTTCCATTTAATATATTTGTTATTTGCATTGGCCTGCAGCTAGTGCCTTAAGCGCTAGCTGCAGTAATGGGCGTAGGAACCCTCTCTTCCCCTCTCTCTCTTTCCGTCTTCCCCCTTCTCTTTTTCTCATTTTTCCCCCTTCTCTTTTTTCCCTTATGCTCATGCAGAAAAAGAGAAAGAGCTTATGCGGAAAAAGAGAATGAGAGAAGCATAAGCTTCTCTCATTCTCTATTTCTGCATAAGCTCATGCTCATGCATGAGCATAAGATCCTTCTCTTTTTCCGCATGAGCATAAGCATGAGCTTATGCTTATGCCTATGCATGAGCATAAGCATGAGCTTATGCTCATGCTTATGCTCATGCATAGGCATAAGCATAAGCTCATGCTTATGCTCATGCGGAAAAAGAGAAGGAGCTTATGCTCATGCGGAAAAAGAGAATGAGAGAAGCTTATGCTTCTCTCATTCTCTTTTTCCGCATAAGCTCTTTCTCTTTTTCCGCTTATGCCTCTCTCATTCTCTTTTTCCGCATGAGCATAAGCTCCTTCTCTTTTTCCGCATGAGCTTATGCTCATGCGGAAAAAGAGAAGGAGCTTATGCTCATGCGGAAAAAGAGAAGGAGCATGAGCATAAGCTCCTTCTCTTTTTCCGCATGAGCATAAGCTCCTTCTCTTATGCTTATGCTTATGAGCTTATGCGGAAAAAGAGAATGAGAGAAGCTTATGCTTCTCTCATTCTCTTTTTCTGCATAAGCTCTTTCTCTTTTTCCGCATGAGCATAAGCATGAGCTTATGCTTATGCATAAGCATAAGCATAAGCATAAGCTCATGCTTATGCTCATGCATCAGCATGAGCTTATGCTTGTTACCGCATTAGCTTATGCAAAAATAGAGAAAGGGAGAAGCTTATGCTTCTCTCATTCTCTTTTTTCGCATAAGCTCCTTCTCTTTTTCCGCATGAGCATAAGCATGAGCTTATGCTTATGCTTATGCTTAAGCATAAGCATAAGCTCATGCTCTTTTTCCGCATTCTCACACTTAAGCCTATGCTTAAGTGTGAGAATGCGGAAAAAGAGCATGAGCTTATGCTTATGCTTAAGCATAAGCATAAGCTCATGCTCTTTTTCCTCATGCTTAAGCATAAGCATAAGCATAAGCATAAGCATGAGCTTATGCTTATGCTTATGCATGAGCATAAGCATGAGCTTAAACTCATGCTTATGCTCATGCATGAGCATGAGCTTATGCGTAAGTTTTCGCATGAGCTTATGCGGAAAACGAGAATGAGAGAAGCTTATGCTTCTCTCATTCTCTTTTTCCGCATAAGCTCTTTCTCTTTTTCCGCATGAGCATAAGCTCCTTCTCTTTTTCCGCATGAGCATAAGCTCATTTCCGCATGAGCATAAGCTCCTTCTCTTTTTCCGCATGAGCATAAGCATGAGCTTATGCTTATGCTTATGCTTATGCTCTTTTTCCTCATGCTTAAGCATAAGCATAAGCATAAGCATAAGCATGAGCTTATGCTTATGCTTATGCATGAGCATAAGCATGAGCATAAACTCATGCTTATGCTCATGCATGAGCATGAGCTTATGTGTAAGTTTCCGCATAAGCTCTTTCTCTTTTTCCGCATGAGCATAAGCTCCTTCTCTTTTTCCGCTTATGCTCATGCATGAGCATGAGCTTATGCTTGTTTCCGCATGAGCTTATGCAAAAATAGAGAAAGGGAGAAGCTTATGCTTCTCTCATTCTCTTTTTCCGCATAAGCTCCTTCTCTTTTTCCGCATGAGCATAAGCATGAGCTTATGCTTATGCTTATGCTTAAGCATAAGCATAAGCTCATGCTCTTTTTCCGCATTCTCACACTTAAGCATAGGCTTAAGTGTGAGAATGCGGAAAAAGAGCATGAGCTTATGCTTATGCTTAAGCATAAGCATAAGCTCATGCTCTTTTTCCTCATGCTTAAGCATAAGCATAAGCATAAGCATAAGCATGAGCTTATGCTTATGCTTATGCATGAGCATAAGCATGAGCTTATGCTTATGCTTATGCATGAGCATAAGCATGAGCTTATGCTTATGCTTATGCATGAGCATAAGCATGAGCATAAACTCATGCTTATGCTCATGCATGAGCATGAGCTTATGCATAAGTTTTCGCATGAGCTTATGCGGAGAAAGAGAATGAGAGAAGCTTATGCTTCTCTCATTCTCTTTTTCCGCATAAGCTCTTTCTCTTTTTCCGCATGAGCATAAGCTCCTTCTCTTTTTCCGCATGAGCATAAGCTCATTTCCGCATGAGCATAAGCTCCTTCTCTTTTTCCGCATGAGCATAAGCATGAGCTTATGCTTATGCTTATGCTTATGCTCTTTTTCCTCATGCTTAAGCATAAGCATAAGCATAAGCATAAGCATGAGCTTATGCTTATGCTTATGCATGAGCATAAGCATGAGCATAAACTCATGCTTATGCTCATGCATGAGCATGAGCTTATGCGTAAGTTTCCGCATAAGCTCTTTCTCTTTTTCCGCATGAGCATAAGCTCCTTCTCTTTTTCCGCTTATGCTCATGCATGAGCATGAGCTTATGCTTGTTTCCGCATGAGCTTATGCGAAAATAGAGAAAGGGAGAAGCTTATGCTTCTCTCATTCTCTTTTTCCGCATAAGCTCCTTCTCTTTTTCTGCATGAGCATAAGCATGAGCTTATGCTTATGCTTATGCTTATGCTTAAGCATAAGCATAAGCTCATGCTTATGCTCATGCATGAGCATGAGCATGAGCTTATGCTTGTTTCCGCATGAGCTTATGCGGAAATAGAGAAAGGGAGAAGCTTATGCTTCTCTCATTCTCTTTTTCCGCATGAGCATAAGCTCCTTCTCTTTTTTCGCATGAGCATAAGCATGTGTTTATGCTTATGCTTATGCTTAAGCATAAGCATGAGCATAAACTCATGCTTATGCTCATGCATGGGCATGAGCTGATGCGTAAGTTTCCCACTCTATTTCCTTTTCTCCTTTTCCCACTCTATTTCCCCCTTCTCTCCTTCTCCCATGAGCATGAGCATGAGCATGGTCTGCATAAGCTCATTCTCCTTTTCCCACTCTATTTCCCCCTTTTCTCCTTCTCTATTTTCCCTCATCTCTTTCCCCTTCTCTATTTCCCCCTTCTCTCATTCTCTATTTCCTCATTCTCATTCTTTTCTTTCCTTTACATCTCATTTCCCTCTTATCTTTCCCTCTTCTTTCCCTCTTTCCTTTCCCTCTTCTTTCATTTCCCTCTTCTTTCTTCTTGCCTATGCCTATGCCTATGAGAATGCTCATGTTTGTTTTTTGTTTTCTGTTTTCGTGTTTGTGTCTATGTTAGACATGGGATCACGTCGCTCATTGGACGAGTACGGATAGCCTCGCAGGAGGAGAGCTCACGATCTATATGCTCCAGAGGACTTTGATTCCTCTCGGGCGACTACCCCGAGGAGTACCCCTGGTCCGACTCCTCTCGGTCCTAGCACTGCGACTACCCCTGGTCCGACCCCTCTTCCACATAGCACTGCGACTACCCCTCAGGGGACTCCTTTGCTAGCCGTGCATGGCTTTGTCGGGACTCCCGACGAGTTTGTAGCGCAGATGAGCGATGAGGAGGCAGCGAGATTCTTCTCTCTGCTCTCTCAGAGGACCTCCGCAATTCCTTCCCCTACACCGACGGGTGGACGTACTGCCCAGCCATCCCCTCGCGCCCCTTCGACCACGGGATCATCACCTGCGCATGCCTCCCGCAAGGGAAGGAAGAGTAGGATGGGCGGCTCATGTTGTGCTGACTCAGGAGATGTAGACGAGTCAGCACACTCACGCTCCTTTAGGTCTCCACTTGGTCCGGAGACACAGTATCAGTCAGGTCCCTTTCCCTCTCCTACTCCCACAGCTACTCCTCGATCCGGAAGCGATCGCGCAGCTTCCACTCCTTCAGACTCTGCTACCGTCAGTCCCCCTTACTCATCAGGGGATCTCTCCTATCAAATCACATCTGTCAGAGAGATAATAGAAGACAAAAAGGGCAAATCAGTGATGGCCGCCATGAGGAGGTTGATGAGTCATCACTTCAAGAGCGGCATAAATATCGATTGGCGGTATCAAGATGCCCAAAAGAAGCAGGCGGTGATCGATGAGTTAAAACAAAGATATCCTAATCCGCCAAATGTGGAGTTTAATAACAATTATATGCTCGAGTGCATGGGTTTGGTCCTAAAGCATCGCAGATCAACCTTGCGTACTTCCATTACAAAGGGGTTGGCTAAACCCAGCTGGGCAGACAAAGCTGATTGGAAGTACTTCAAGAAGCAACATAGGGACCATCCCGAAATGTTCGAGGGTCAGAGGAGGGCTGCGAAGAGACAGCTGGACGTCGTAGGTACTTCGCACTTTGGTGCAGGTGGACGGTATGTGTTCGAGGCAACCGTGGTAAGTCTACTTCTTCCCATTTAATGTATTATTCTATTTGTTTTACTTACATATTACATGCACTTTAGCTAACTCTAACTCTCGTAAATTGGATCCACAGCAAGCTGCGATGGGTCGGCTTCCTACGGATGCAGAGACGCGGCGCGCATTTCGGATAGGAACAAGGCCGTGGTTCATTGAGCAAGAGGCAATGGGAGCGACAGTCGATTGGGCTGAGGTGGCTGCTCGCACGGTATAAGTTTACTCCTACTTGTAATCTCACTTTTTAATTTAAGTTCCAATCTAATTTTCAATTTATATGGTTCACTCTTAGGGTCAAAGCTCAAGCGTCCCATCATCAGAGACGAGCGATCAACAGGGGCAAGGATCGGACGCAGGTGCCGAGGACGAGGGAGAAGACGCAGGTGTCGGGGACGAGGGAGAAGACACAGGTGTCGAGGACCAAGGAACAGGCCATCAAGACAATTCGGATTCGGATTCGGATTAGTAGTGGTAGTAGCTCATTGTATATCCGCTCGTTTGAGCAATTTTGTATCGCCCTTTCACAGGGTAATTTTGTTACAAACACAGTTGTATATGTATATGCATTTCTTCCTCATCGATCACAAGAACAATTTTGTATCATCCTCCAAGCAAGGGAAATTTTGTTATAGAAAACTTTCTTTTGTAATTACAAAAAAAAAAAAGGATTAGTGGGGCTAAACAGGGCCAAAAGGAAGCCCTGTTTAGCCCCACTAACCCTTTTTTTTAACTTCTGTTAATCGTCGCTATATAGCGACGTTTACCAGTGTCGCTATATAGCGACGATTAACAGTGTCACTATATAGCGACGTTTGAAAACGTCGCTATATAGCGACGATTAACAGCGTCGCTATATAGCGACGATTTATAGCGACGCTCCTTTTCCGACGATTTTAACGACTTTTATAGCGACCTTTGTGCCCGTGAAAAAAAAAAATTTTAATGTAAAAAGCGTCGGTATTTCCGTCGGAAAATGACCTATGCCTTGTAGTGAGATAAGGGATGTGCTTATTCAAAAGAAGCAGATTAAACCCTTGGCAGGTATCGAAGCTAAGCCTGCGGATATGTCTAAGGATGATTGGAATGAGTTGGATGCATTAGCAAAGTCTACTATTAGACTTCATCTTGCAGAGTACAGTAGTAAATGAGCAGACTACGGAAGATTTGTGGAAGAAATTGTGTGCCACTTATGAGAAGGAAATTGCCTCTAATAAAGTTTATCTCATGAAGAGGTTAATTGAGCTGCAGATGAAGGAAGGGGTCTCCATTTCTCCTCACTTGAATGAATTCAATATTATTTTCAGCTAGCTTCAGGCTCAGAAGATGAATTTTGATGCGGAGACTAAGGCAATATTTCTCTTATGTTCATTGCCATCCTCATGGGATACCTTCCGTACAGCTGTCAGTAACTCTGCACTTGGTGGAGTACTGAAATTTGATGATGTTGTGGGTAGCTTGTTGGCCGATGAGATAAGACGAAAGTCTATGGATGGCGACAAGCAAGATGCAGCCTTAAATGTGCAAAGTGGTAGATCACAGTTCAGGGGGAAGTCCCAAGAAAGAGGGAAGTCTCATAGCAAATCCAGGGCATGGAACATTGAGTGTTACCACTGTGGCAAGAAGGGCCATATGAAAAAGGATTGCTACAAGCTGAAAAGAGAGCAAAAGGATAAGAAAAAGTATGCAAATTGGGGTGTAAATCAAAAGGAAGAGAGTCCAAGGGAGGACAAAGGAAAAGTGAAGATCGAGGAGATCAATGCAGTCACACATGATAGTGACAATGACGTTCTCTTCATGTCTACTTTATTTGCAGAGTTGCTTACCACTTCAGATGATGCATATTCCCAGGATTGGATTTTGGATTTTGGTGCTTCATTCCATGTTACTCCCCATAGGGAGTGGCTCTCCACTTATGACAGTGGAAAGATAGGTTGTGTGCATCTTGGAAATGACTATGCATGTGACATAGTGGGAGTAGGTGACATAAAGTTTTCTTTTGCAAATGGGTCTGCATTTATTTTGAAACATGTGAGACATGTGACTAAGTTGACCAACAGTCTTATTTCAGTGGGTCAGCTAGATGATGCTGGTTTTCACACCACTTTTGGCTTTCAGAGTTGGAAAATTCAGAAGGGCTCTATGCTTTTGGCTAGGGGTGCCAAGTGTGGGACTTTGTATCCCGTACATGTATTAGGGGTATTTGATCATGTTGTTGCAATAACCAAGCAGCAAAGCACTTCTTTGTGGCATTGCAAGTTGGGGCACATGAGCCAAAATGGAATGAAACTCTTATGCCGTTTGGGTTATGTACCGCATTTGAGTTTCTCTGATTTTGAATTTTGTGAGTATTGTCTCTATGGGAAGCAGACTAAATCAGCCCATAAAAGAAGGGGAAAGAAAGAGTTTGAAAAGCTTGATTTGGTGCATTCAGACGTATGTGGTCCCATGCCTACACGGTCATTAGGTGGGGCTGAATACTATGTGACATTCATTGATGATGCAACTAGGAAACTGTGGGTTTATGCTATAGCTCGGAAGAGTGATGTGTTCCAGGTATTTCAAAAATGGCTAGCCTTGGTTGAGAATCAGTCAGGTAGAACGCTTAAATGCCTACGAATTGACAATGGTGGAGAGTATCTCTCTTATGACTTTCAGCATTTCTGTGATACACGTGGGATTAAGAGGGAGCTCACATCCCCTCGTACTCCAAAGCAAAATCCAGTTGCAGAAAAGATGAACCATACCATTCAAGAAAGGTTGCAATGCATGCTTTCCAATGCAAGTCTTTTTGGTGGTTTTTGGGCTGAGGCAATGAAGACTGCAGTGCATGTGATCAATAGATCACCTAGTAAGACTTTGGATGGTGGTATTCCTAAAGAGGCATGGAGTGGCAAGAAGCCCTCTTACTCTCATTTGCATATATTTGGGTGTGAGGCATATGCACATGTGCCAAAAGAGCTTCGAAAGAAGCTAGATCCTAAGTCTAGGAAATGCATCTTTCTGGGTTATGGTGAAAGTGGAGAGATGGGCTATCATCTCTGGGATCCAGAAGCAAAGAAGATCATACGCAGCCATGATGTATTCTTTAATGAGAAGAAGATGCATAAGGTACCCATGAGGGATGTGGAAAGAGAATCACTTTCCAGGATGTGAATCCACCTACATATGTTGATAGACAGCAAGCTATCCATGCACTAAATGTGCAAGAAATGGTACCACCAAATACTCCCACAGGTATACAATCAAGGGTAGATGATGGATCATCTATTGGTGGAAATGATGAGCCAAATGTGGCTGATATGCAGGTGGGACAGCAAGCTAAAATGCCCTTGAGAAGATCATCTAGAGTGTCTAGACCACCTGACAAGTTTGTTCCAGGGGTAGACTATGTGATGCTTACTGATTGCGAGGAGCCTTCTTGCTACAGAGATGCTATGATGCATGAGGATCAATGCAAGTGGGAGTATGCTATGCAATCAGAGATGAGTTCACTTATGAAGAATAAGACTTGGGACTTGGTTTCTTTGCCACATGGAAAGAAATCATTGCATGTAAATGGGTCTAGAAAATGAAGGTCACAAGTGATGATGTGCCTAGGTGCAATGCCCGTTGGGTCGCTAAAGGGTTCAAGCAAGAGAAGGGTGTGGACTTTGATGAGATATTCTCTCTGGTTGTGAAGATGACCACACTTAGATGCATGCTTGGACTAGTGGCAGCATAGGATATGGAGCTTATTGCAGATGGATGTCAAGACAGCTTTCTTGCATGGGGATTTGCATGAGGAAATTTTCATGGTTCAGCTGGAAGGCTTTGAAGAAAAGGGCAAAGAGCATTTAGTTTGTAAGCGGAAGAAGAGTCTCTATGGTCTTAAGCAAGCACCTAGAGAGTGGTATTAGAAGTTTTATGCTTTCATTCGGTCCCAAGGTTTTAGAAGAAGTGAAATTGATCACTGCCTCTACACTAAAAGGGCTAAGGATAATAGCTTGATAATCCTGGCACTATATGTGGATGATATGCTATTGGCTAGCAAGAATACTTATGAGCTAGATGCATTAAAGGCCAAGTTGCATGAGGCGTTTGATATGAAGGATTTGGGATTTGCACGTCATATTCTTGGTATGCGCATCACGCGTGATCGGAGTAGGAAACTCCTTGGGCTTTCACAAAAAGAGTATGTTACAAAAGTATTGCAGCGTTTCAATATGGAGGGAGGGAAGGCAGTGAGTGCTCCATTGCCTCCATATGTGAAACTGAGTCATACAGATAGTCTCAAATCAGATGAGGAGAGGGCCATGATGGCCAAGGTTCCTTATGCATCAGTGGTTGGGAGTCTTATGTATGCTATGATAGCTACTAGACCAGACATTGCATTTGCAGTGGGAGTTGTTAGCCGGTATATGGCTAATCCAGGAAAGAGGCATTGGGAGGCAGTTAAGTGCATCATGAGGTACATGAAGGGTACCAAGGAGATGTGCATCTACTTTGGTAAAGGAGACATGCGTGTACTTGGGTACACAAATTCAGACTATGCAAGAGGCATGTGGATAGTAGGAGATCCACTTCTGGTTATGTGTTCATCTTTGTAGGTGGTGTAGTGTCGTGGATGTCTCATGCACAGAAGTGTGTTGCTTTGTCTACCATAGAGGCTGAGTATGTTGCAGCCACAGAGGGTTGCAAGGAGGCTATATGGCTTGATCGACTAGTGGGAGATTTGGGGATTCATACAGGTGTACCGACATTGCATAGTGATTCCATGAGTGCTATTCAGCTAGCACGGAATCTGGTTTTTCATGCAAAGACCAAACACATTGAGGTCAGGTACCATTTCATCAGGGAGGTACTTGAGGACAGGCACATAGAGCTTGTCAAGGTTCATACAGATGATAACCCTACAGATATGCTGACGAAGAGTCTACCTAGTCAACGGTTTGAGTATTGTCGTGTATTGATAGGCATTGGATAGTATGCTCACTGGTTGTTCTCCCTTTGTGTGGAAGGTTTGACCTTTTTTCCTTTCTATCAGAAGCCAAGGATCCTAGATTCGGGTCTACATTTGTGTGGAAGGTTCGTCCTTCCATTCTTTCATGCAAGGATTCATCAAAAGTTCCCAAGATAGATGAAAAATTATTGTTGAGAACTTGTGCTTGTGAGCCATGGCAATTGAATAAGTGAGGCACGAGCTCACAACAAGCCTAAAAACTTGTACTCGTGAACAATGGTAGGTGAATATGTGAGGTGCGAGCTCACACCTAACAGTCAAGATTAACAAGGATGATGGTTTCACATGGGTTGCATAATCCTTCACCTCAAGAAAATGTTAGTTACTCGGAAATCCTAGACAAGGGGACGATGTTATCGAGTACAAGTTGTGTCCCTTGTTAGTCTGCGACACTCAAATCATAGAGCTCTAGTAAATTTGCATAGTTCCAGCCCAAGTTTTTGGGCTGTAAGGCTCTCGTTTTGATCAACCGAGTGTACCTTCTCCTCTCCTAGTCGACTTGCACAACACCATCATGAAATTGGCCAAATTCGCCATCAATGTTGCTACTTCCATCCTCCTCTTAGTTGCTGCAGCTATTTGTGAAGTCTCTGGGTGCTGGTGCATGTGAAAATGGCATTGTGATGGTTGGGACTTGTGGATCTTGCTCATGGGCTATTTCATCCTCTTGGCCTCAGGCATCCTCCCCACCTTGCAAAAGCAGTAACCTTGCAGAAGCAGTAATTCTCTCGTACCTATGCTCTTTACGGTGGATGCTTTATATGTATCTCTTTCCTATGGTCTTGAGCGCTTGATGGGATAATGCCATATGTTTGGGATGGTGTAGGATGTCTTCTACTAGTGATGCTTCTATAAGGGTTGTTCTCTGGCTGGGGGTGGCTCTCTGGCTGAAAGTGGCTATCTGGCTAGATCAGTTTGGCTACTAGGGTGCTTTGTGAGGCTAACTAAGCTAACTAGATGCGGATTAGCGAAGTCCCTTTTGTTGGGCTCTATTTTTTGACAATTTTTCCTTTGTGCGGGTCTACATTTGTGTGGAAGGTTCGACCTTCCATTCTTTCTATTGAAAGCCAAGCATTGGGATCGTCTTCTGGTGGTGTTGCGTTTGGTCGTAGAGGGAAGCTTTTTCTTTACTTTGATCAAATTGTGGATTGTGTTCTCATGCAATCGTGCTTCAGGACTATTGTCTTTCCTGGAATAATGTAAAGCTTGGTTGGGTCTTCAGCTCGGCATAAAAATGGTGGTTACAATTCGAGTTCAGGACTAATCCTCTAATTTTATTAAAGTGGCCCTAATGTAAAAAATGTCTCTTTGATGACTTTGAGTGCATGCAAGTCTTCGCAAGCAATTAGGAGCCCAATGTAGAGCATGCTGTCATTGCTTACAAGATTGGGCTGCTGATGAGTGCAAAGAGACTTCCATTGTTCCATGCAGCTGATTGGTGGACCACAATCATAATTTTTTCCTTGCTAGCAATTAGTCAACTTTATGAGAGCTGTGTTAGGTTTGCATTTGAAGGGAAAGTCCTCATAAGATATGGGACATATCATGTGATGAAGGGGCCGTGGTAGACCATTCTGCAAAATAGACTGTTACATTGGTCATTTCATGTGGGGGTTAAAGGTCACTCTGCCTTTACCCCGGTTATGTACAATCCTCAAACATATATATAAATGAATGAAAAAGAAGATTAGGGTGGTTCTGCACCCACCAAACTTGTGTGGCTCTCTATCTCTCTCTCTCCCTCTTCCGTTCTTGCTTCCGTTGAGAGCACTCTCAACTGGTATCAGAGCCCGGGTGATCTAACTGAGCGTGCGTGAATGCTTGAAGCTCAGCAGCTCTGTGGGAGGAAGGAGAAGCTCTGTGGGAAGCTTTGTGGGTGACTTTACTTGCATCCGAGTGTGCAGAGACCTTGGAGGAACCTTTGGAAAAGTCACTTTGGCTTTGCGAAGTGGTTTTGAGGGCCTGTTAAGAGTTTTCAAAGAAAAAGTCGTTTTTTGAGCTTTTCCCTGTTCCGTTCGATGACAGAGACTCCGTATTGACTTATAGAGGCAACTATTGCTTGCTTTTGGTGTCCACTTCACTTCAGGAGCTTGGAAACACCTTTATTCTTGAATCTGGGATCATTTCATTGGATTTCTGACTCACTGTGTCAGTTCCTGCGTTTTTTGCCCGGGTGTTGGAACTCAAGTTTGGAGCAACCATTTGCAGATCTGTCAGTTCCGATGGACGCAAGAGGTCCTAAAACTTTTATGTTGCTCATCATTCGCACTCTGGTGGAGTTTACAAACAGCTCTGTTTCCAAAAACGTTTTTCAGTCCGTGTGTTGGACCCAATAATTGAGACCACGGTTTTCAAAACCGTCTGTCCCATTGTGTTCCGGACGCCCAAAAACCCCTACCTGTCAGTTCTTGCACGATTTGGTGGAGGATTTTCAGAGTTATAGATCTCTGTGTATTCGATTTCGTCTCTCTGTTATGCATTTTTCATTCTAAGGTTTTGAAAACTTAGATTTATGCCACATGGCAGTGGATAAGTGTTGACTCCCATTTCTCACTCATCGGTTGGGATTTTGGAGTTCTGGAAGAAGAGAGATATTTGCAGATTTTCTTGCTGAGTCCGATTATGCAATGGCGCCCATGTTTTGAGGCATCTCAGGTTCTATTTTCAGTAGCGGTCATTACCGTGGGCCCATGATTTCTTGAGCATATCTTATGCATATCACTCTGGTTGTAGTTTTTGAGCAGTGTGCGCTCATTTGTGGTGTGCATTTGGTTGCAGTGGATGATTTATAGGCTATTTGGATGCATTGCGATCCTTATTGGATGCGCTGATAGGCCCAAATTGCCTTATGGGATGCTATTTTTATGGACGCTTTGCACATGGATGCTACTTTATGCTGAGGGACAGCTTTGACACATTGCAGGTGATGCACTGATAGTGCTATGCTCTCTTGGATGAGATCTTATTAATGCATATGCCAGTGGACGGTGTTTATGCTTGAGTCATTTGGCACTTATTGGCATTTTGGATTGCCATTGTAGTTGGCATTTTCTTTTGGGCCATATTTGCTCATATGGATGCATAGTATATGCACATGAGTCAGATGCTTTGAGACATGAGTTTCGGTGATATTTCACTCTATTGTGGCATACACATTTGGGTGCACCTGGTATTTGGGGTGATTCTCTCTTGCAGGCACTAGCATTTGGGATTTTGTTTTATTTGCATTATGGCATCCTCTTCCATGTCTGAAAAGGAGTTTTTCAACATTAAAAAGTTTGATGGGACAAAGTTTTCTTTGTGGAAAGAACAGATAAGGGATGTGCTTATTCAAAAGAAGCATATTAAGCCCTTGGTAGGGATTGAAGCTAAGCCTGCAAATATGTCTGAGAATGATTGGAATGAGTTGGATGCATTAGCAAAGTCTACTATTAGACTTCATCTTGCAGAGTCAGTTTATTTCACAGTAGTAAATGAGCAAACTACGGAAGATTTGTGGAAGAAACTATGTGCCACTTATGAAAAGGAAACTGCCTCTAATAAAGTTTACCTCATGAAGAGGTTGTTTGAGCTGCAGATGAAGGAAGGGGTCTCCATTGCTTCTCACTTGAATGAATTCAATATTATTTTCAGCCAGCTTCAGGCTCAGAAAATGAATTTTGATGCGGAGACTAAGGCAATATTTCTCTTATGTTCATTGCCATCATCATGGGATACCTTCTGTACAGCTCTCAGTAACTCTGCACCTGGTGGAGTACTGAAATTTGATGATGTTGTGGGTAGCTTGTTGGCCGAGGAGATTAGACGGAAGTCTATGGATGGCAACAAGCAGGATGCAGCCTTAAATGTGCAAAGGGGTAGATCACAGTTCAGGGGGAAGTCCCAAGAAAGAGGGAAGTCTCGTAGCAAATCTAGGGCACGAAACATTGAGTGTTACCATTGTGGCAAGAAGGGCCATATGAAAAAGGATTGCTACAAGCTGAAAAGAGAGCAAAAGGATAAGAAAAAGAATGCAAATTGGGGTGCAAATCAAAAGGAAGAGAGTTCAGGGGAGGACAAAGGAAAAAGTGAAGATCGAGGAGATCAATGCAGTCACACATGATAGTGACAATGACGTTCTCTTCATGTCTAGTTTATCTGCAAAGTTGCTTACCACTTCAGATGATGCATATTCCCAGGATTGGATTTTGGATTCTGGTGCTTCATTCCATGTTACTCCCCATAGGGAATGGTTCTCCACTTATGATAGTGGAAAGACAGGTTGTGTGCATCTTGGAAATGACTATGCATGTGACATAGTGGGAGCAGGTGACATAAAGTTTTCTTTTGCAAATGGGTCTGCATTCGTTTTGAAACATGTGAGACATGTACCTAAGCTGACCAAGAGTCTTATTTCAGTAGGTCAGCTAGATGATGCTGGTTTTCACACCACTTTTGGCTTTCAGAGTTGGAAAATTCAAAAGGGCTCTATGCTTTTGGCTAGGGGTGCCAAGTGTGGGACTTTATATCCCTTACATGTATCAGGGGTATTTGATCATGTTGTTGCAATAACCGAGCAGCCAAGCACTTCTTTGTGGCATTGCAGGTTGGGGCACATGAGCCAGAATGGAATGAAACTCTTATGCCGTTTGGGTTATGTACCGCATTTGAGTTTCTCTGATTTTGAATTTTGTGAGCACTGTCTCTATGGGAAGCAGACTAAATCAGCTCATAAAAGAAGGGGAAAGAAAGAGTTTGAAAAGCTTGATTTGGTGCATTCAGACGTATGTGGTCCCATGCCTACACGGTCATTAGGTGGGGTTGAATACTATGTGACATTCATTGATGATGCAACTAGGAAACTGTGGGCTTATGCTATAGCTTGGAAGAGTGATGTGTTCCAGGTATTTCAGAAATGGCTGGCCTTGGTTGAGAATCAGTCAGGTAGAATGCTTAAATGCCTACGGACTGACAATGGTGGAGAGTATCTCTCTCATGACTTTCAGCATTTCTGTGATACACGTGGGATTAAGAGGGAGCTCACATCCTCTCGTACTCCAGAGCAAAATCCAGTTGCAGAAAAGATGAACCGTACCATTCAAGAAAGGTTGCAATGCATGCTTTCCAATGCAAGTCTTTCTGGTGGTTTTTGGGCTGAGGCAATGAAGACTGCAGTGCATGTGATCAATAGATCACCTAGTAAGAGTTTGGATGGTGGTATTCCTGAAGAGGCATGGAGTGGCAAGAAGCCCTCTTACTCTCATTTGCGTATATTTGGGTGTGAGGCATATGCACATGTGCCAAAAGAGCTTCGAAAGAAGCTAGATCCTAAGTCTAGGAAATGCATCTTTCTGGGTTATGGTGAAAGTGGAGAGATGGGCTATCGTCTCTGGGATCCAGAAGCAAAGAAGATCATACGCAGCCATGATGTGGTCTTCAATGAGAAGAAGATGCATAAGGCACCCATGAGGGATGTGGAAATGAGGAGAATCACTTTCCAGGATGTGAATCCACCTACATATGTTGATAGACAGCAAGCTGTCCATGCACCAAATGTGCAAGAAATGGTACCACCAAGTACTCCCACAGGTATACAATCAAGGGTAGATGATGGATCATCTATTGGTGGAAATGATGAGCCAAATATGGCTGATATGGAAATGGGACAGCAAGCTGAAATGCCCTTGAGAAGATCATCTAGAGTGTCTAGACCACCTGATAGGTTTGTTCCAGGGGTAGACTATGTGATGCTTACTGATTGCGGGGAGCCTTCTTGCTACAGAGAGGCTATGATGCATGAGGATCAATGCAAGTGGGAGTATGCTATGCAATCAGAGATGAGTTCACTTATGAAGAATAAGACTTGGGACTTGGTTTCTTTGCCACATGGAAAGAAAGCATTGCCATGTAAATGGGTCTACAAAATGAAGGTCACAGGTGATGATGTGCCTAGGTACAAGGCCCATTTGGTTGCTAAAGGGTTCAAGCAAGAGAAGGGTGTGGACTTTGATGAGATATTCTCTCCGGTTGTGAAGATGACCACACTTAGATGCATGCTTGGACTAGTGGCATTAGAGGATATGGAGCTTATGCAGATGGATGTCAAGACAGCTTTCTTGCATGGGGATTTGCATGAGGAAATTTACATGGTGCAGCCGGAAGGCTTTGAAGAAAAGGGCAAAGAGCATTTAGTTTGCAAGCTGAAGAAGAGTCTCTATGGTCTTAAGCAAGCGCCTAGAGAATGGTATCAAAAATTTGATGCTTTCATTCGCTCCCAAGGTTTTAGAAGGAGTGAAATTGATCACTGCCTCTACACTAAAAGGGCTAAGGATAGTAGCCTGATAATCTTGGCACTATATGTGGATGATATGCTATTGGCTAGCAAGAATACTTATGAGCTAGATGCATTAAAGGCCAAGTTGCATGAGGCCTTTGATATGAAGGATTTGGGACTTGCAAGTCATATTCTTGGTATGCGCATCACGCGTGATCGGAGTAGGAAACTCCTTTGGCTTTCACAAAAAGAGTATGTTACAAAAGTATTGCCACGTTTCAATATGGAGGGGGGGAAGGCAGTGAGTACTCCATTGCCTCCATATGTGAAACTGAGTCATATAGATAGTTCCAAATCAGATGAGGAAAGGGCCATGATGGCCAAGGTTCCTTATGCATCAGCAGTTGGGAGTCTTATGTATGCTATGATAGCTACTAGACCAGACATTGCATTTGCAGTGGGAGTTAGCCGCTATATGGCTAATCTAGGAAAGAGGCATTGGGAGGCAGTTAAGTGCATCATGAGGTACATGAAGGGTACCAAGGAGATGTGCATTTGCTTTGGTAAAGGAGACATGCGTGTACTTGGGTACACAGATTCAGACTATGCAGGGAATGTGGATAGTAGGAGATCCACTTCTGGTTATGTGTTCACCTTTACAGGTGGTGCAGTGTCGTGGATGTCTCGTGCACAAAAGTGCGTTGCTTTGTCTACCACAGAGGCTGAGTATGTTGCAGCCACAGAGGGTTGCAAGGAGGCTATATGGCTTGATCGGCTAGTGGGAGATTTGGGGATTCATATAGGTGTACTGACATTGCATATTGATTCCATGAGTGCTATTCAGCTAGCATGAAATCTGGTCTTTCATGCAAAGATCAAACACATTGAGGTCAGGTACCATTTCATCAGGGAGGTACTTGAGGACAAGCGCATAGAGCTTGTCAAGGTTCATACAGATGATAACCCTGCAGATATGCTGACGAAGAGTCTACCTAGTCAGCAGTTTGAGTATTGTCGTGTATTGATGGGCATTGGATAGTATGCTCACTGGTTGTTCTCCCTTAAAGGCACATTGTCCTTTAAGTGGGAGGTTGTGGGGGTTAAAGGTCACTGTGCCTTTATCCCAGTTATGTACAATACTCAAACACATATATAAATGAATGAAAAAGAAGATTAGGGTGGTTTTGCACCCACCAAACTTGTGTGGCTCTCTGTCTCTCTCTCCCTCTTTTGTTCTTGCTTCCGTTGAGAGCACTCTCATTTCAAAGGTTTTCCTTGCAAGGTTTGCTGAATTTGTCAAGTTGAACAATATACTCACGTAGAGGGTGCTGTAGTGAAATAGAAAAAGCCTAATGACAGTGCCACATGCCCATTTTCAATACATGTTGATGAAACAACTCCGATTAGCAAGGCTAAAGCTTTTCCTTGTGAGATTTCATTTTCCCTTGAGAACTTAATAAGTGGATTCTTGCTTAAGGTTGCATGCGCTCCACGATCAACTGGTTCATCCGCCGCTGATGTTGCAACTATTGCATTTGCTATCCGTGAATGTGGATGCCATTTCATGAGCTGGTTGGTGGGTAGCTTGAATAGCTGACAATTGTTCATGGGCCTTTGTGATAGACAGAGAAACTGTAATGAACTCTTGACCCTTTCCACCATTGGCTGTACCTCTATTCTACTTTGATTTCTTAATCTGTCTTTCTTTTTGTATGTTTGTTGTAGTTATCTTTTGTCCCAGAGCATTGTGGGGAGTACCATCATATGGTAATTGAGTGTCAAGAAAAGGGTTATGCTATGTATGTGGCATGGAACATAGGGGTATGGAAACATAAAAGCAATACAGTTTCCATTCTAGATGGAAAAATCCTTATATCTATCCATCCCAACATTGCAAAAGAAAAAGAACTAATGGATGGCTTTTCCAGGTAGATTTCTAATTTAGGCTATTGCAAGAAGGTATTGCTCTAAGCATGTTGCTTTCTCTACGATTCGTAGGGGCCATCTTGTGCAACAATTTGCCTTTCTTGCCTCGTAATTAGATTCTATTACCGCACAAAAGTGGCTGGATAATTTGTTGGCTATCATGTCATTTAAATGCATTGTCTTCATTTATAGAGACATAGCTTCAGGATTGGATGACTTTGCTGTTAGCAAAGTCAGCAACACCGCGAAGGGTGTCCCAATCTGAGAGAGTGCACTCTTGCACTTCCCTACTTTTGTGTGTGTGTGTGTGTGTGTGTGTGTGTGTGTGTGTGTGTGAGTGTGTGAGTGTGTGTGTGTGTGTGTGTGTGTGTGTGTGTGTGTGTGTGTGTGTGTGTGTGTGTGTGTGTGAGGGTGTACAAATGAACGCAATATGGAGGGTTGGGAATTTCCCAACCCTCCATATCGCATTCATTTGTACACCCTCACACACACACAAATTCCCAACCCTCCATATTGCGTTCATTTGTACACTTTCTCCCTCTCTCTCTCTCTCTCTCTCTCTCTCTCTCTCCCTCCCACCAAGCCTCTCTCTCCCTCTCTTCCTCTCTCCCTCTCCCTCTCCTCCCTCTCCTACCATAGTTTGTACACTTTCTCCCTCTCCCTCCCTCCCTCTCTCTCTCTCTCTCCCACCAAGCCTCTCTCTCTCTCTCTCTCTCTCTCTCTCTCTCTCTCTCTCTCTCTCTTTCTCTCCCTCTCTCCCTCTCTCCCTCTACCTCTCTCCCTCTACCTCTCTCTCTCTCCCTCTCCTGCCAGCAAGATCCCCCTGCCTCTCCCTCTCCCTCTCTCCCTCTTCTACCATGTGTGTGTGTGTGTGTGAATGTGTGTACAAATGAACACGATATGGAAGTTTGGGAATTTCCCTCTCCATCCATTCCGACAAGCGAAGAAGTTTGTCTCAATCTGTTTGACTACTCTCCATTTGTCCGCCTCCTCTTCATATATCAAAGTCATCCTCCTCTCCATCCATTGGCTTCCAGGTTCTCTCTCTCTCTTTCTCTCGATCGCTCTCTCTCTATATATATATTAAACAGGAGAAGGTCATTGGGGGGGAGAAGAAGAAGAGGAACAAGAGGGAGGAAAGGGGGGGTTAAGGCAGGGCATACTCTTTGGTTCTCTTTTGTTTCGACGGTTGAGCTGCAATAGAGCTTGAAAGAGAGAGAGAGAGAGAGAGAGAGAGAGAGAGAGAGAGAGAGAGGTGTACAAATGAACGTGATTAGGGGGGTTGGGAAATTCCCAACCCTCCTAAGCACTTTCTTTTGTACACTCTTTAAGGTATGTTGAAAGAGAGAGAGAGAGAGAGAACCACACAAAGGGAGGGAGGGCAACTCACAAACACACATCTCTTTAGCCCCCTTATGAGTTCTTCCCGGCCTCATTGCAAGGAGGATTTGGATATCTCTCGATTTGAACTTTTCTTTTACTGTTTCTGATGGATGCGACATTGGCTCTTTTCTATTTTGTGCAGCATTGCTTCACTTTGCATGATAGTTTCTTGAGGGATCATGGTGTCACATGGCAGCGGCGCTAGATTTGGTCAGACAGCTGTGGTGGTCAGTTCAAATCTGCTAGATAGTTTTATTGGTTCTGCAGATGGCACCGTGAGACAGGCATTCTGATCACATGGAGCTACTTCGAGACAGGGCACGGTAAGGGTGAGCACGATGGTGCAGGTGCTTGTGTGAAGCGTGCTTTGCATCAATACCAGTTGCGTCACAGTGCCGATCGCTTCAAGGATGCACATGATGTGGTGCGGTGGTGCAGCTAGCACTTATCCACTAGTGCTATCTCCTCGTTTCAGTTGCGTGACGATAGGGTGGTGAGCCAGTATTTTTGGTGCGTGGACATTGGGAGTCTTGATCGGTCTAGGCCTTTTGATTGTCGTTCAGTGTCTGGCACTCTTGATTTCCATTCCATCAGAAGCATAGGTGAGTCTCACCCCGCGATCTTTTCTCGACGGTTTGCATGTTTTTGCTCTGCATGCATTGATGATGATTGGGGAGGGTGCTCCATGATACCATGGGCCGATCCATGGGTACGGCGAGTGCTTTCTCCCTTCCAGCCTTGGGAGGAGGTACATGATGATCAGGATGTGGGATTCAGTTCCTCTAGAGATTATGACCAGCTTACAGATATTTTGCGTATTGGTGATATCTTCACGGTTATTGCTTCGGAGGGCAATTAGGAGGGTGTGGATTATTACTTGTTGCGATGCTCTATGCTGAAGAGTGTGCAAAATGAGGATACAGTGGATGGGCATGGGATGCACTTCAATGCTCATAGCATGATCGTAGGTGGCCACTATTTTCAGCAGATACAGAGGCGTGGGCTATATTGAGTTCCAAGAGTACATGGCAGATCAGGAGGCATACATGTATTCTCATCTTGTTGTTGCGATCAAGATTACTTTGAGTCGTGTTCGCACTCGCAAGGTGACGTCCACTCCACGATGGCACCTTGCAGTGGCGGATCACGAGAGCATACTTGCAACTATTGGCATGAGAGCTGATCCTGACGAGTAGCACATTACATATCATATTTTTTGGGATCATCAGTTGATCAGATTGATTTTTATTGGGTATCACTAGTTGATTACACATTTTTGTATTCGATATGTATAGGCTCATTGTGTGACCATACCATTGTAATTTTCATGGACTCATATTTTGTATTTCACTCTGATGGTTGTATACACGTTCATACACATCATTGTATTAGATTCTATTTTATACATGATGTCCGATGACTTCTCAATGTTATTTGTTGTGTTTGTAAAACGAAAAATTGTTTATTAGCAATAATGTTGTAATTGTGTTTTGTGCTTTAGGACATTTTAAAAACGTGACTAAGCTATGGCGCACGTACTAACAAAAGCGTGTGGACTTATCTGTTGGGGCTGAAACTTCGCACGACTCTTAGGCCACCCTAGACATACATCCACGCAAGATCTGGTCTTGAACTGATTTGGTATGTGCCACGTGGAAGGTATAATGCGTACATTTTTACAATCCCTACTAGCATGACTACATATGAAAAATGGCGCACGTACTAATGAAATACGCATATGGACTTATCTGTTGGAGATTAAACTTTGCATGGCTCTTAGGCTACGCTAGACATACGTACATCCACACAAGATTTGGTGTCCAACTGATTTGGTATGCGCCACGTGGAAGGTATAATGCATACATTTTTACAATCCCTACTAGCACGACTACGTATGAAAAATGGCACAGGTACTAATGAAATATGCACATGGACTTATCTTTTGGGGATGAAACTTCACACGGCTCTTAGGCTACCCTAGACATACATCCACGCAACATTTGGTCTCCAACTGATTTGGTATGCGCCACGTGGAAGGTATAATGCGTACATTTTTACAATCCCTACTAACACGACTAAAACCTAAACCCTAAATCCTAAACCCTGTTGGGGATGAAACTTCACACGGCTGTTAGGCTACCTAGATGTACATCCACACAAGATTTGGTCTCCAACCAATTTGGTATGTGCCATGTGGAAGGTATAATGCGTACATTTTTACAATCCCTACTAGCACAACTACGTATGAAAAATGGCGCACGTACTAACGAAATATGCATGTGGACTTATCTATTGGAGATTAAACTTTGCACGGCTCTTAGGCTACCCTAGACGTACATCCACACAAGATTTGGTCTCCAATTGATTTGGTATGCGCCACGTGGAAGGTATAATGCATACATTTTTACAATCCCTACTAGCACGACTAAACCCTAAACCCTAAACCCTAAACCCTGTTGGGGATGAAACTTCACACGGCTCTTAGGCTACCTAGACGTACATCCATGCAAGATTTGGTCTCCAACTGATTTGGTATGTGCCACGTGGAAGGTATAATGCATACATTTTTACAATCCCTACTAGCACGACTAAACCCTAAACCCTAAACCCTGTTGGTGATGAAACTTCACATGGCTCTTAGGCTACCCTAGACGTACATCCATGCAAGATTTGGTCTCCAACTGATTTGGTATGTGCCATGTGGAAGGTATAATGCGTACATTTTTATAATCCCTACTAGCATGACTAAACCCTAAACCCTAAACCCTAAACCTTGTTGGGGATGAAACTTCACACGGCTCTTAGGCTACCTTAGACGTACATCCACACAAGATTTGGTCTCCAACTGATTTGGTATGCACCACGTGGAAGGTATAATGCGTACATTTTTACAATCCCTACTAGCAGGACTAAACCGTAAACCCTAAACCCGAAACCCTGTTGGGGATAAAACTTCACACGGATCTTAGGCTACCCTAGACGTACATCCACGCAAGATTTGGTCTCCAACTAATTTGGTATGCGCCACGTGGAAGGTATAATGCGTACATTTTTGAAAGCACTCCCTACTAGTGATTGCGTATGAAAAATGGCGCACGTACTAACCAAATACGCATGTGGACTTATCTGTTGGGGATTAAACTTTGCACGGCTCTTAGGCCTCGGGGGGGTCACTCATCATATGTAACCCTATCACGTGAGTTCAACAGAAGGATATTTTTTATTTCTAAAATTTACAGAAATAAATATACATAAGGGAGTATTTAAAATAGTTTTGAGAAAAATTTACAAATTTGTATAAAAAAGGGGTACATTTTATTAATGAAAAATTTACAGATAAGGGATTTGAGAAATAGGCCTTGAACGCACGTGCTATAGAGGGTTTATACATAGTGACCCCCCCGAGTCTTAGGCTACCCTAGATGTACATCCATGCAATATTTGGTCTCCAACTGATTTGGTATGCGCCACGTGGAAGGTATAATGCATACATCCATGCAAGATTTGGTCTCCAACTGATTTCGTATGTGCCACATGGAAGGTATAATCCCTACTAGTGACTATGTATGAAAAATGGCAAGCATTGATATATACGAAATTCAATATGATATTCAAAATGATAAAGTTCATAGCACGAGAGAGCTCTAGAAAGAGAGAGAGATAGAGAGATAGATACAGAGAGAGAGAGAGAGAGAGAGAGAGAGAGAGAGACCTTATACTTGAACACCTTTTCAATGCTTAATGTTTACAATTACGACACACGGCATTATTTTTAAAATACCTTATGTATTAGATGTGTGAATTGAGATATCTGAAATTCAAAATCATACTCTTAATTTTAAATACGCACATGGGGATGAAACTTCGCATGGCTCTTAGGTTTAGTGTAATAATTGCAAGCATTGATATATATGAAATTCAATATGATATTCAAAATGATAAAGTTCATAGCATGAGAAAGAGAGAGAGAGAGAGAGAGAGAGAGAGAGAGAACTTATACTTGAACACTTTTTCAATGCTTAATGTTTACAATTACTTCACATGGCATTCTTTTTAAAATACCTTATGTATTAGATGTGTGAATTGAGATATTTGAAATTCAAAATCATACTCCTAATTTTAAATGTTTATGTTAGATTTGAACAAACTATAAACTAAGATAAACAAAGTAAGAAGAACATCATGAAAGTATGAAAATGCTCATACATCATAAAAGTAAGAACAATATCATGAAAGTACCAAAATGAATGTGTACATCATCATCATTATCGTGCAGAAGTGCATCCCTAAACAAGAAATGTGTGAAGCCTAAACAATCATCCTGAATTAGAATCTGATAACTCCACATATGATCCTCTAGTCATCCTCTGACATGGCTCCTGTATGACCCGCTGCCCAACCGTCCGCTGTGTGTCCTCAGGCAAAGCCGGATCAGATGGGCCAGCCTCATCTCTTGCATGAGATGGGCCAGCCTCATCCTGATGAAGAGGAGGGCATGCTGCACGAGCCACCACTGCCATCTCTGCCTCCCTCGCCTCCTCTATGTATGCGCATCTTAGCTCCCAAAGTCATGCATCTACGAATACTCGTGCCTCAAATCTAGCGCGAGTAATCATCTCTACATGAAGAAGACGCTGGCCTCGGCCCCGCCCAAGCAGCTGCTCCACCCACTACTGCAATGATGTCTGAAGCTCTGCCTCTCGCTCAATATGGCGTGCCTCCTCTGCTCGTGCCTCGTCACCTGGCATGAAATCACCATATAAGAAGCATCGCGGAACACACGCTGCAACCACTGATGTATCAGCACCCTCCTGCTGCAGCAAATCTCTCTGTGCCTCCTCCCTGTAATGCTCTGTCAAGACCACGCGGGCGAATGGATCAATGGCCTGACGATGACCAAGATACAGATCATCCATGCCTAGTCCTCTGTATGTAGCCACATCAATGTTGGCAAAGCATACAGGGCACACTGATCGTGCCACCATGTGGCGGGTCATGCAATGGAGATGTGCGATGTGGCTGCACCCTAGTCCAAACCACCCTACAGTGTCAAACTCCTCGTGGCAAAGGATGCAAGTGGTAGTAGGAAGCCTGGCTATGACTGCTGCGTCTATGGGTGTCCTAGTCGGTACATCTACAGGAGGAGCGGGGTATAGGGCCACACTGGGGTCGATCCTATGGTGAGATGGATCACGACTAATATGTCTCAATTGCAAAATATAGTGCTCTGCACGATGGTACGCTATGCGTGTCCGAATCCTCTGCTCCTCCAAATCTGCCTCCAACAGTCGTACACGAGACTCCATATCCTGTCGTGCAATAGATGTGCCTGCAATGCAAACATGTCGCATACATGGTGAGAATTAACCAAAAAACTTCAGTTCAAAACACGCTACAAAAAAATAAACTAAAATAATCAGAATAACTAACCTCGTCCCTAGACTCAGCCAACAATGCCTCCAACTTTGCAATCCATGCGTCTCGAGTCTCCAACTCGTGCTGAGGCGGTGTAGATGTGGGAGGTGGTGTAGATGTGGGAGGCTCCATAGATGTGGGAGGTGGGGGAGGTGGAACCGAAAGTGATCTCGATAGGGCAGAGACCATGTCATGCAAGGATGATGCCACTGAATGAACATCCCCCTAATCCGTCCTCCAATAGCTCGCAATGCCGGTGCAGGGATAGTGTACAACTCTGGTGCCTCGCATCGACGCCGAACACCTATAGTCTGACGCTCCTGATGCCCCATCCTACCATGTCCCACTCCTGATCCTAGATGGGTACTAAGGTAGTCTACCCGATGACCAAGCACAAACTCAGCGTATAGCTGCATGGCAAATGACCTAGATATCTGACGGTTGTGAGGCAATTGACCACCATTCACAGCGAGATATCTCAGATAAATGTGTGCTGCTATGACGGGGTGCCTACAACGTAAAATATGCAAGGGTAGCCCTGATCGTGGTCGCATCGCCTCAGTGTGACCATCCCAAAACATATCCTCTAAGGCCTGCCTGTGAGGTGACTCACGCTCAAACAACTGTCGCCAATCCAAGCCATGACCAGTGATCTCTGCCTCAGCCTATGCTTGAAAGCCTCTTGAAAGCTATCCACAACGTCCTCAACTGTGTCCAATCGACCCAGAGCCTCAATCACTGAATCTAGACTTGCAACCAAGTGAGGGGGTGCCCTAGCATCCTGCAGTGCCCTCATCTCAGCTCTCAGAATCTCTATCTGCATACGAATAGTGGTGCCATAACCTATGCGCTGGCTAGCGCATGCACAAAAAAAACACATGGAAATTAATATTCTATTTGGGTAATGAAAATAATATTCTATTCAATATGACTTATAATCTATTTACGTAATGAAAACTATTTGTCTGTACTCCTTGATGAGGTAGGGTGTCGTTGGGATCATCCTATGCACCTACTGGTAGATGGGCCAAATGTGTGGCTATGCCTACAACAGTGCTATGTTGCAAATTCAATTCGTATTTACAATTATTTACAAGTTGTTTACTTTAGAAAGTTTGTTTCTTCAAGCTCATTTTCCTTGTCTATACTACCCACCCTTGGAACATGGACTGCTTGAGGATTCGAAATCTTTTCTCAATATTATGTTTATCAAACTCAATATTATCAAAAATTCTTAATTTTGATCAAAATTTTTTCAAACTCTAATTATGCATTTTTAAACTTAGATGTCTCAAATATTTTTTCCTTATATGTTTCCCTTTTTTTACTTTTTATCCAATTGATGGAATTAACTGTATGGCTCAATTATTGATGGGACTTTTTAATCTAAGCACACACACACTTTTTGTGTGTGTGGAATCTCTCTCTCTCTCTCTCTCTCTCTCTCTCTCTCTCTCTCACTCACACACACACACACACACACACACACACATGCAACGCACTCTTGGTAACCCTTGTATTTCTTTGCATTTATCAGTACTTTGAGGACCCTAGTAAGAAGACTCATTATGATCTGTGTTTGTTAACTATACAGATTCTGACAAGACTATAGGTTTAAGAGATGGTATTGAGGAGAATCTCTATATTTTATTCCCCAAGATAATACACATGGTTGGGGCAAGTATTATTATACTTGATTAACTTATTTTCCAAAATAAGGAGAATTGTATTTTTTTAAATGCCTTTCTCGCTCTTTGGAAACTTTTCCACATGTGGTGTAAGGACCACATTGTCCACTTATGGCCCCTATACTAAGGATAGATAGTGGAGAGGTTTGGTCAATAAGACCTTCTTTGAATGCTTTACTACCTTGGGTTTGCACTAGATATGGAGGAGATACAAGGATATCTAATACATTACTTTGAACGATACATAAGCAAGGCGCATCTAGTATTTCTCGGACTACACATTAAAAAAGAGAGCGGGTTGACACTACAGACCTTCAAAAGCGAGAACTTTGAGAAAATAATTAGGCCTTTTCAATATTATCTATTTTGGTTGGGCAATCCACCTCAACTAGTGGCCATTCCTATAGATCATCACTTGGTTCCCATGCCTGGGGAGAGAGGAGACCTTTGGACAATCATTTACGGAGCATTTACGTATGTGTTTTCCATGCGCTGATGCATTTAGAAGATCCAATTAACCATACGCTTATGCATCTAACCACTCTAGCGTTGGGGTCTTTGCCATATGGCCAAGCAAAACAATAGATGTTCTACATGGGTAGCACAATGTCTTAGTAGGGTGGTGTTGCATGTGGGCAATCATCCTCGGATGATGCATCATTGGATAGACTTCATTCATCCCATGCTCAATTGAGGCGGGAAAGTAGAAAACGCTTTTCCAATTTCATTTGACCCCCAAGTGAATGGTGTGAACGAAGCCAAGTTACTACGCTTTGGGCCATGCTATACTAAGGTTAGAAATAGAAGATACTTTTTCGTCATTATGTGAGCCTCAAGTGAGAGGATGTAGGTGGGCGCCAGGTGGGAAGGAACGAGTTACTTTGCTGAAGACATGAAAGAAAAAATCATTTTGCTAATATAAGGGAGAAACTCACATACCACATGACATTGAATATTGCTTGCTCTTTTATCCCAAGGATGATGAGGACATGATTAGCTATGTTGGGATACATTTTTAGGATAATGCCCATGTGGTGTGGTGTTTTAGGGATTCACTAGCTGCATTCATTTACGAAACCAATGATAACCTCTTTCATATCTTTTGTTTATACAGCCTACTTACTCTACCTAAATTATGAAACAACTCTTAACCAACTATATAATCTATAATATTCCACATAAAGATAGATAAACGCACACTGCAATAATTTCTTTTTTTAATAGATGATTTCTAAAAACAAAATTTAAACGTTATATTTGATTCAAACTTCACTAATTTAAAAAATAACATGCAAACTACTTTAATCTCTTTTTTTTTTAATAGATGATTTTAAAAAACAAAATATATACTTTCTGACATTTAAATAAAAACTTCACTAACTTAAATAACATAAAAGCTACCTTAAACTCTTATTTTCTTTTTTTTTTAAAGATGATTTTTAAGACTAAAATTGTAAGTTTTTTTATTTAAATAAAAATAGCACCAATTTGAAAAATAACATAAAACCTACTTTAATCTCTCTTTTTTTAAATAGATGAATTTAGAAAACAAAATATATACATTTTCACATTTTAAATAAAAAATTACCTAATTAAAAAAAATGATTTAAAAAAACTTTAAAATGCATTTGAAAATTTAAAATATTTTATAATAAGATTACATATTCCTATAAACTAAAATAATATAAAAGCTACTTTAAACTCTTATTTTCTTTTTTTTAATAGATGATTTCTAAAAATAAAATTTAAACGTTATATTTAATTCAAAACTTCAGTAATTTATAAACTTCAGTTATAAATTTTTTTTAATAGATGATTTTAAAAAACAAATTATATACTTTTTGACATTTAAATAAAAACTTCACTAACTTAAATAACTTACATAACATAAAAGCTACCTTAAACTCTTATTTTCTTTTTTTTTTTAAAGATCATTTTTAAAAATAAAACTTAAACATTTTTTATTTAAATAAAAATAGCACTAATTTAAAAAATATCTTTAATCTCTTTTTTTAAAAAGATGATTTTAAAAAACAAAATATATACATTTTTACATTTTAAATAAAAAATTAAGTAATTCCAAAAATAATTTAAAAAAACTTTAAAATGCATTTCAAATTTAGAAATATTTTATAATTATTCCTATAAACTAAAATTTAAACGTTATATTTAATTTAAAACTTCATTAATTTTAAAAAATAACATGCAAACTACTTTAATCTCTTTTTTTTAACTATTTAAAAAACAAAATATATACTTTCTGACATTTAAATAAAAACTTCACTAACTTAAATAACATAAAAGCTACCTTAAACTCTTATTATTTTTTAAAAAAAGATGATTTTTAAAACTAACATTCAAACATTTTTTTATTTAAATAAAAATAGCACCAATTTGAAAAATAACATAAAACCTACTTTAATCTCTCTTTTTCTAAATAGATGAATTTAAAAAACAAAATATATACATTTTCACATTTTAAATAAAAAATTACGAAATTAAAAAAATTTATTTAAAAAAAAATTAAAATGCATTTGAAATTTTGAAATATTTTATAATTACATTACATTTTCCTATAAACTAAGATAATATAAAAGCTACTTTAAACTCTTATTTTCTTTTTTTTAATATATGATTTCTAAAAACAAAATTTAAACGTTATATTTAATTCAAAACTTCAGTAATTTATAAACTTCAGTTATATTTTTTTTCTAATAGATGATTTTAATAAACAAATTATATACTTTTTCACATTTAAATAAAAACTTCACTAACTTAAATAACTTACACAACATAAAAGTTACCTTAAACTCTTATTTTCTTTTTTTTTCAAAGCTCATTTTTAAAATAAAATTTAAACGTTTTTTTATTTAAATAAAATTTAAAAAATAACTTTAATCTCTTTTTTTAAAAAGATGATTTTAAAAAACAAAATATTTACATTTTCACATTTTCAATAAAAAATTATGTAATTCTTTTTAAAAAAAACTTTAAAATGCATTTGAAATTTAGAAATATTTTATTATTATTCCTATAAACTAAAATTTAAATAAATTTTCGCAAAAAAAAAAAAGCTACATAAAAAAAACCTTACTTGGACTCTCCCGCTCCGTCCATCTCCGTCGTTGTCCGTCGGTCGCTCTTCGTCACTACCGCAATCCTGTCGAGCTCTCGCAAATCCGAAATCGGTTGATGAGGAGGAGCTCGATCGAGGTATGAAGAATGAGGGGGGTCCCTCTCTTTATATACGAAAATTTAGGGTTTCCCTACCTCGATCGAGGTATTTCACATGCAACATACATATCGATCCATCATACCTCGATTGAGGTATAGACATGCCACGATACCTCGATCGAGGTATTTTAGATGCCACATATACATCGCTCCGTCATACCTCTATACCTCGATTGAGGTATTTGGACCTACCACGATACCTCGATCAAGGTATGTCAGTAGCCAGCTGAATGCCACATACCTTGATCAAGGTAAGTCAACTGCCTTGTCGGATGGCACATACCTCGATCGAGGTATATGACACGATCGAGATCAAGGTATGTGGACATGCCACAATACCTCGATCAAGGTATAGCTCGATTGCCACGATACCTCGAACGAGGTATAGGTGGCATGTGTAGGTGGCATGCCAAGAGACCTCAATCGAGATATAGGCTCGGTTTGGTGAAAAAAGTCCAGGACCTCGATCGAGGTATCGGCTTGGCTCGGTTGTCCTCGTGTGTGATTTTCATTGGAGATAATACCTCGATCGAGGTATTGCAGACCGAAGCAAAACCTTTGTATTTTCACTCGAGCGGGTGTCACACTCACCCGAAAGTGGTCCGCAAGTGGACACCCTTAGCTTGCTACCACCCAGAGAGGGAGGGAGGGAGATTCGAAATTTGAAATTCAAATTTCAAAAAAAGGCCCCCTCCCCTCATTGATGGGGGGAGAGGTGGGCTCAAATGTGGGCTTAACCCACCTAGGTTGGGCTAGTTAGGCCTCTTTGGGACCCTCCAGGCCCCTTGCATTAGCCCACTAAGCATTCCCTATCCATTCCTTATGAGGTCCTTTTGAGACCCCAATTCTACCCTAATGGGGAGGAACCAGCCCCCTTTAGAAAAGGAGCAAGAAGGGCCGAACCTGGAACCAAGAAGCTCAAATTAAGGAAAGAGGAAGCGGCATGAAGGGAAGGGTTGGGCCCCTGCAGGAAGGAACTGGCCTCATTCTGGAAAGGAGAAAGGAGGGTCGAGCTTAATATCAGGGAGCTCAAAAATGAGTCCTTAAGATGTAATATGAAGTAAAGTAGTCTTTGAGATTGTAATCTATGTGTAATCTACTGAATTGTTAATCTTCTCCAGAGTTTACTTGGGCAATGTTTTCTTAGCTATGTGACTAGATAGTGTCTTTTAATCCACACCAGTGTAGTGATAATAATGAGACGAAAGATTTCGATTTGACAAGTAATTTGAGATGAAAGATTTCGATTAGATTACTAATGTGAGACTGAAAGATTTTGATTAGTAAAAGTTTCGATTAGTGAACTAATAAACCTATCAAAATCTTGAGTATGAGATGAATTTAACAATATTCCATGAGTAGAAATTATTCAAATTAACATGGTTGTGTACACTAAAAGAGCTTCAAATATGTCTTTACACCTTGAAATTTGGGTAATACATAAAGAGATAGGTTTTCATATTTTAGTGTATTTTTTGTTTCACCCCCCCTCATCCAAAAGAACCCCCCCCTTGGGCCTCACATATTATGAAAAGTATGTATAGATATTAAAATCTTGCATATTTTTCAAGATATATACCTTATATTTTGTGGGAGGGGGGACATGGAAATTTAATATTTTTCCCTTGCATATTTGAAAATTTTAAAGGAATTCCATGAATATTATATATGAACCTTCTGTCTTCATACCCTGGATTTTAGACAAGGTAGTAACATATTACATATTGAGTTGGCACCCCAGGCATGAGACTGAAGAATGAGAAGGTTGGGCTCAATGAACTCAAAGATTTTAATTACCAAACTAACATGAGACTGAAGGTTGAGGTCGGGCTCAATGAACTCTCTTCCTATTTAAGTGCAATGCATACACAACTTAGAGCCCATTATGAGACCTAGCCCCAAAACTCTGTACACCAATCCAAACTCTGTACATCGATCCACCTACAATGAATATATGGCATACCCAAATAACTTTGGAATGGTTTTGTTCTATCTAAAAACGATGTTGGATGGCATCCTCGCAGAAAAAGACTCGGAGAAGGAGGAAAATAGCTGTAAGGAGGACATGCTTCGGTGGTGGGTGTATTACTTGGAGTCGGCTATTAATTTCCCTAGCTATTGTTTTTCATGCTCCTTTAAGGTACTTGTCAAGCTCATGATGTAGGTTTCTTTTGGCAGAACATCATAGAGATGCAAACATGTATAGAGCACAAAGACTAGGATGAAGAGGACCCCCAGCGAAAGGAGGAGCTACTATGGGTATATAAGTCAGCAAAGTCAAGCAAGTAGTGTGTAATCAGAGTGTGTGAAGAGGTCTGCCATTGTGCATCAGACTGGCCTGAAGAGCTGGGAGACGCTTGCCATGGAGAGGCTGATAAGATAGTTGGGAGTCTAGAATTTCCTTGAAAAAGCAAAATGTTGTTGTATTTTGAAACAATAAAAATCTTGCAGACATTTCTTAGACTTGTGGACTTTCTCATGGTGCTCATAATACCTAATTTTGTATCGATCTGCTTCCATGTTAGTAGTTAAATGTTTTAAGTAGCCCAGTGGTTGAAATCCGACGGTTAACGATAACCAGTCTAAAGGGCACTAGCACTATGCAAAAAAATTTAGGATAGCATGGCAGAAATGTAGGGATAGCACGGTAGTATGAAGGATAAGTTATTTCCATTGCAGTGGTTGGTTGCACTAGGATATTAATAGCCACCAGCACAGTGGTTGTTGGGATATACTAAAAACCAGCATGGGATGAAATCTGACACTTAACGAAATGATAAACAATATTTTAGTATAGCACTGTGCAACAAATTTTAGGATAGCACGGCAGTAGTGTAGGGATATCATGGTAGTGGTGCAAGATAAGTTATCGCCAGCGTGGTGGATGGTTTGCACTAGGATATTAACAGCCCACTAACGCGGTGGTTTGCTTCTATTATTACAAGATGAATGGATTTGTAGGATGTGAGGATTTGTTATGGGAAACTACTGCGGTGGTTGTTGGGATATACTAAAAACAAGCATGGGATTTACCATTTGGGATTCACAAAAACAATTTAATAAAACCAACACGGTGGTTGTTTGGGATATACTAAAACAAAGCAGTCTCAAATACAAATTCCATTTTGTAGGACAAGTGGACATATTGTTTCCTTGCAATGAGACTACATACATTTTCTTAGTACTATCTCAGTCGTCCTCGTCTGGAACCACTCCAAGACACCCCAAGATGTGCTCATGCATGTCTAAATCCAATTTGAAGACACTCTTGCCCTTCTTTCACTGTGGCACAAGTTGCATCTGGAACTTAATAGCTCTTACTAGATGAGAGTACACACATGTTTGTACACTCTTATGTACATAGCAGTTTGTAATTGCAGCCTCTCTTGGATGTTTTTTTGTACCAAAAAGCTCTTATGTACATAGCAGTTTGTAATTGCAGCCTCTCTTGGATGTTTTTTTGTACCAAAAAGCTCCGACTAATACATCCCAAGTCGCATAGGTTGTTCCCCAATTATCCTTAAATGTTTCCTCAACCTTGTACTTAGGTTTTGTGCATTGCAACAAAAAGTATGGGTCATGTTCCTCGTTCTCCCTAGAATCTGCGACAACTGCAAAGTTATCCCCCTCTTCCAGAAAATCAGTGAGGTCATAAAAATTTTCCCCAAACTATGGCGATTCGTTTGTCCCTCCATTGTTTGTCACTCCATCTGAACGTAGAGGGAAAGCTTGAACTCGCTCCGATGTCTTCTCATTTGCAATATTCTCACAACAATTGTCATGATCCCCTATGATGCACACACTGCACAAACAATAAATGTTTCTTGTTATAGTCAGTTGGTTGTTAGAAAAGCCCCATATGCTGTACAGACCACGGACTCCTTTAATTTTCTCACAATCGTGCTAGCTTCTCCTTTGCACTTCGTCCACTTTCACTTCATGGAACACTCTGCATACTACCGTATTCTTAAGGCTTTGTTTATTGTATGTTGAATGCTCGCCTGTGGAGAGGTTGGCTGTAAGCCATGTTACAGCATCACGGTCATCATTGAGTTTTTCTTGAGGGCATGCTAATTAGTGTTTAAACAGAGCTTGCTTAATAATAGCACCACATCCATCATGTTCACCCTTACCATGGCTAGACCCAAAGAAATTCCACATCATGTCTAGACCGGTCAGGGATTTGAACCTTGAGACAAAGTAGACTCCATGGCTTGATTTTAAATTGAGAGGCAGCACCACTTGATCACACCCAATGTTGTTTTATATTTTTTGCATGGGGATTTTCCTTTTTCAACCATTCCCAATGCAGCAGAAAAGCATGTTGCGCAAATAGGGTGTCATGTTCCCTATCATCTGAAATGTAGAAATGGTATATGCGTTGCACTAACCTGGACTCCTGTGAGTTAGCAAGTAGATTGGAATCAAGCATGGAAGAATCAAGCAAATGACTGTACGTGATATGCACAATAATTGTTATCTGCTTGTTGTACCAGTGAGCACTTTGTATCTCATCTTGTTCTTGAAAAGAATAATTTTATGCAAAATCTATGACAGATACAATAGTGTCACGAGCGAAAGTGGCAAGGCATGTCCTGAACATGAACTTGTGAAGCACATATTCTGGGATGGATTGAACTACATGACCTACAAGCTCCCTTGGCCGGGTGCTCTTATATGACCGTAGTCATCTCTTTTTATCGGATCCTTCAACATTGACATTTTCAAATCTCCTCCATTTTAGAGCAACATGGTTGTCTTCCCTCATTTCATTTGGATAGACATGGAATTTCTTCTTCTTAAGCTTCAAACTGCAATGCTTGCATGTGTTGCAAATGCATTCAATCTTGTGCCACTCACGGTCTCCCTTTGGACAAACCACAGGCTCCCACAGAGACCTTAGGCTACAAAACTTGCCCTCCCTTGCAACACATGATGAGGATCTAGGTGGCCTACAGACTGCGCATTCATTGGGGAGGCATGGGCATCAATCCCCATGGAGCAATGCTCCAACACAACCAGATCTCAAGTCATTCATAGCTTGCTAGGACAAGTCAAGGTCTATGTGTGTTTCACAACAACAAACATTCCTGTCTTTGAGTTTCCTGACATACCAGGGCTTACAATGCTCAAAGCTCCTCTATCCAATTGAAATGTCTAGATTTTGATCCATAAACTTGAGATACACTCCGTCTGCTAACCCAACATGCGGGAACAACAGAACAATGAGCCCCCTTTTTCCCTACTACTAAACACAATCTAATAAAAGTATATAATGAAGAAAAACAACTTTCAACCACCACGCTAGTTTAGGATAGTCACAATTTCAATCACCGGGCTGGTTTAGGATAGTCAACCACCGGCCTGGTTTAGGACACATCTAGGACAGTCACAATTTCAACCACCGGGATGGTTTTCACAATTTAACAGTGGTATATGACCCAAATAGCAGAAAATTAAATTTAACGAATTTAAGTACTAAGAAACACAATAATTTCAACCACCGGGTTGGTCAATAACTAATCTCTATTCAACCATGCTAGTTCAGAACAATCACATAACTGGTGATTGAGCAGAAGCAGCCACGATTGCATGATGTTCCAACCATCGGGCTGGTTTAGTAAAATAACAATATATTGCTATTATTTTTTGCTCAACCATGCCACCGGGCTCGGCAACAACTAATGTTTGTTCAACCATGTTGGTTCAGAACAATTACATAACTGGTGATTGAGCTGAACCAACTTACGGTTGCATGATGTTCCAACCACTGGGCTAGTTTAGGACAATCACATTTAGTCCAAGCCTAGTTTAAGAAATGAAACAAGTAAACTATCGCAAAGCTCAATCACAAACCACTAGGCTAGTTTAGGCACCACTGACTTGCGTTGTGTCTAGCATGTGTATGATGTGCACCTCAAACACCTTGTGTCTCGTCCACTTCTTACAGATGTCCTTTCTATTTGGGGAAACTCTCGTATTTTCATGCCAAAAAGTCGTCACTGTAGAAATGACTTCTGCACTTAGGCTCTCTCTCCTTTTCTTGCAGTATGTTGAAGCCCATAGACTTCTCGGATCAGGATGATCGTGCATTGCTTCTGCTCTACATTCAATCGCTAGAGCCATGTTGGTCCTTCTGATTAACAACATCTTTGACATTGTGTGCCCAAGCCGTTTCTCCTTTATTTCAGGGGACACCAACATAGCTAATGTCACCCTCTTTCCAACTAGTTGATCTAAGTTGTGCACCCCTTTTACTTTTTGTAGGCCATTTCTCATATTAGAGAGCATCGCCTCTTGAGCATGCACCCGAGGTGTTGGTAGGGTTGTTACTATATGAACTTTAGGGTGTAGAATAATGCTTATGAAGACTCAAGACTAGTAATCATCTGAAAGGCCTGATGTTGCTGCCTTGAATGCTCCCACCAATTGTGACACCACATCTCATGTTCTTTGCTCCGATGGCAATGATTGAATGCGTGTATCTGCAACCACTTCTTGCTGCTACTCGATAAGGAGTCTTCTATCTTCTCATTGTTTCTCCCTTCAAAGATGTTGCAAAAGTTTCTTCTGTTGTTGATTCGATACCGTGCCAACGCTTTCCTCGACCCGCACTCTGTTCCTTGTGCCTTGACCTGGCTTTTCGATTTTCCTATCCTGCAGCCTCTGTCTGCTTCTCTTGCAAGCCATGGTGAGCTACATGTTGCCATTGACACCATGGCCACGATCAGTCCATAATAGACCCAGAGAAGCTAGCTAGTGAGGCAAGCATAGCAAGCAAGTGCATGGAAAAAGAAACAATTCAAAATTGTAAATAGTGTTGGATTTATTAAAATATCTTTGCACACACACAAATTGCACTTTTCCTACGTCTTCCATTTTAGGGTGAATCTAGATACCAATACCAATAACTATCAATGTTTTAAGACCCCCATGCACTAGTCCCAATAGTTTGGATTCTAAATTTTCAATCCGTTTTGGTTTTCAATAAATCAAAAAAAAGTTATGGAGCATGCCCTCAATTGGGTATGCATCACTTTAGCACAACATTAGAGGCCCGTTAACCCATGCATAATGATCTCATTTAGGTGTGTCCTTGGGTTGAGGAGAAGCTCATGTAGTGTACTTTTGAATGATTACTTGGTTGTATGTATGTATTGCTATATCCTATAGTCTTCAGGATGCATGCTTCACATGCAACATTGCACTTGTAATGCTTTAATGGTCTTGTTCCAAATCCTTATTCCATAATTTTTTGCTCTCACATGTGTTCAAGTTTGGAATGTAAAGTTTGCCGAATTCCATTGAGCAATGCATAAGTTATGGGTCATGCAAGATACCTATATATAGAAAAGTCCCTAGACCTCACCAAAAATGGCTACACGCAAGCAAACAATGACCCTGTAATCATATATAAAGATAAATAATCTTTATAATAAATATAATTATGTATAATATATATATATATATATATGTATGTATGTATGTATGCATGTGTGTGTGTGTGTGTGTGTGTGTGTGTGTGTGTGTGTGTGTGTGTGTGTTATTATATCTATCTATCTATGTATATATTTATTTATATTTATATAAATTCTGTGTCACATATATGTATATTTATCCTATATATTTGTTTATATTTTTATATAATCATATATAAAGATAAATATTCATTTATAATAGATATAATTATATATAATATTTAGAGCTATTTATATACTATATTATATATATATATATATATATATATATATATATATATATATAATACTCTCTCTCTCTCTCTCTCTCTCTCTCTCTCAGCTTGGCCAGCTCACGCGATCTCCCCGCGATGTGCGCCACGTCGCCTCAGTGGCACAGTCTCTCCCCTGCTCATGCAGTTTGTCTAACCTACCCACTCAGCATTCGTTCCGTGAATTTCGGACTCTGCGGCTTCGATGTCCACTGCTCTTCTTTCAGCAGTCTGCTTGACTGCTCTGCTCTCTGGCAATCTGCCGGGTCTGACAATCTACGACTCCGTGACTCCGAGAGACACGTGGTGCAAGATGATGTTGGGTGACACGACAGGGACACGTGGCATGAGGCGGCGTGACAACACTTTACAATCTACGAGTCTGCATCACATCACATCACATCATAGCCCTTGCCCACCACGTGGTGCAACCTTTGAATGCCACATGGATCCTCTCCTTAAAGAATAGTAAGATTATAATTTGAAATGGATGTTCAGAAAAAACAGCATTTGAACTTATCAATACATTGAAAATTCTACTCAAAGGAATATAGGTCATCATTAGTGGAGATGTTGATATTGGATTTAGATAATTGTTACCTTTGTTCTCTTGTGCATGTGACTGCTCTTATAGATTTTTTCATAAGAACACTCATGTTTTGGGAGATATGCTCATTAGAATCCTTTGACAATTCCTCATATTCAAGCTCTTAGACTCAACATCCATCTAGTCTTTCAAATCCATTTTAAAAGAGGAAGGTTATACGAATTAGGTGTCTTTACTCCATAATAAATTTATTGTCTCTTTTGTATTATAGTTCATGTCATTGCTCTTAACAAGAATATTGATAGTTTGGGAGACATTCTACCCTTGCTCAAAGTCTTGGGGATGACATGCTCTTAACAAGAATATTGATAGTTTGGGAGACATTCTACCCTTGCTCAAAGTCTTGGGGATTAGAATCCCTTCACAATTGCTCATATTCAAGCACTTAGGCTAAAGATCCATCCACTCTTTCAAATCCAATCGAAGCGGCACAAATCTACACTCTTAAATCTTGCTAACATTTTAGAACACAACCATCCGCCAAGCATTCTCGTTAGGAGAGCTCTCTTGTTTGTTATAAAGCAGGCATTCGACTCGTGTTTTATAAGGATTGATTCCAAAGAATAGGCTGTTTTACTGAATACCAAAACTGAATGATTCGATGGATGTACAGAACCGAATTATTGCTCTTGAAGTGCAAAACTTTGCAGCAAGAAATCAACCGAAATGTATGCACCGGTGTGTTCATAGACTCCGAGCCCTCTGCCTCATGGCAAAAACAAACTTCTCTAGCTCTACCGTTGAGGATCCCCCATCCTCCATCGCCCTCCTCGCAGCATCGCTTAGCTTCGCAGCTCTCACTCGCATCGCTTTTCCTTCTTCTTCCTGTAGCACCGTCCTTACCCCCCTTTCCACCTCCTTGCTGTTCACCATGCCATCTTTGTCCTTCCGGAAATCCACGCCAACCTTCCATCCGTTGACAACGTACCAGCGATTCGTTATCTGGTCTGAAAACATAGGCAACGGCAGCAGCGGCACCCCCATGCTCAGACTCTCGAGTGTTGAGTTCCATCCGCAGTGGGAGAAGAAACCGCCCACTGCAGGGTGAGAGAGTACTCGCAGCTGAGGCGCCCATGGGATGATCAATCCCTGCACTTTCGTATCTTCCAAAAAGTTTGAGGGGAATATGTCTGAATACGTTCGGGACCGGATATTGGGGCGGATACTCCACAGGAAAGGCTGCTGGCTTGCTTTCAAGCCTAAGGCGATTTGCTGCATTTGCTCGCAAGAAGGTTCCAACATGCTACCGAAAGAAACGTAGATGACAGAAGAGGCAGCGTGTGTGCCCAGCCACTCAATGCACTCGTCGTTCTCTTTGAGCAGGCTGGCTCCCATGACATAATTTTCTTTTACCGGGCGTCCTTCCAGAACTGCAGAGGGAAGTAGAGGCCCGACAGCGTAAACTTTTGAGTGCGATTCCCTCCTTAAAGCATCGAACGTATTCTTTTCCAAACCATAGTATGAATTTACGAATACCCAGTCACACTCTTCGAGCTGTTTGAACTGGCTTAGGATTAACTGAGTAGGGTACTGCGATGGATCTTCAACGTGAAGCAATGAAGGTAAGACGGACGGAATCAGGGGGGGCACTCCAGGGATGCACGTAATAGGTTCTTTTCCTGCACATGCCACCAAGCTGTCAATGACGATGTGGTGCAGGAAAGGCAGTCATAAAAAGTAAAGAATTTTGCCTTGAAGTGCATGAAATCCAAAGCTTACCTTCTGGTTGGTATGGGAAGAATCCACTGGATATTAACTTGGGAAGACGCTGGTAGATAGAAAAAACTGCCGCCGATTGCGTCCAGAAGAACACGGTCGGTATGCGGAATTTGCTCCCGACTTCTTGAGCCCAAGTAAAGAAAGAACCGTAAATCATGCAAGTCACCGGCGGACTTAGTTTCTCGATCAAACTTTCAAGCTGGCCTCTCATATTCAGGATCGCTGCTTTAAACTCAGAAACATGCTCTTTGACGTCGGCAAATTCGAAATCCAGAGGCAAACCGTCTTCGATCCAGACGAAGCGGATGCCCTGCTGTTCAACCATGAAACTTGTTGCACTGCGTAAACCGCGAAGGCCCAACATCTTGTCGTGGTTGCGCTTGGTGTTGACAAAAGTGACAACGAAACCATAGGAGGCCAAGAGCTTGGCGAGCTCGATCATGGGATTGATATGACCTTGGAAGAGGTAAGGAAGCAGAAGAGCGTGAGGGCGCTCGGGGAGGGGAAAGCTGAGATCGGTTGGTAAAGAATGAGGAGGAGACATGGTGAGGATGATCTGGGAAACTGCCGATGGAGGAGATGTTCTTATCGTTGGGTGGCAATAATGTATAATATTGTGTGAGAGAAAACGTGAACTCGTGAATTCCAATACATTGATTGATGATTGCTTACATCATTGGTGAAGTTTGAAGATGTGTTGAGATTCAAATTTTGGGGAATCTCTGTGGAAGCTTCCTTGCCTTGGTTCATGCCACATGGCACATGCCTTTCTTAATTCTTTGACGACTCTTCCATGTCCAAAAGATGGGACAATAAGGGCCACGGGACTCACTTGGTGGAACGTGTGGGTGAGTGTGATGAGTATGTGTATGTTCAACCACCATGTAGGGCCGCAGGTGCCCTGTGCCTGCCACACGTGAAAGCTCATTTTCTGGTGGGATTGGCGACACTTGGTAGAAATCTAGAGATCTCCTCTCTCTCTACATTTTTAGCCCCCTCCTCTCCTCTCTCTCTCTCTCTCCCCACCCCCCTTCCCTCCAAGTTCGGACTCCCTCTCTTCCTTTCTCTCTCTTTCTTCCTCCTCTTGGGCAGGCCTATTGAATGATGCATATCATTCATCTTGTTTTTAAATCATGGGTTAATTATGGGTCTTAGCCGGAAGTGTATTTTTTTGGGCTATAGTGAAGAGGCAAAGGGTTACCGTACATTACAGTAAAACTTGTCATTGTCTGAAATAACATCATAGTATAACATGCATAAATACTTCAAAAAAAGAAAAGATCCACATATTATTTTGACCATGTAGCACATCAAATTTCGTGACCCAACAACTATTACAAAGAACAAATACTTCTCTATGTGATTTTTTGCAAAAAGGAAGGGGACATGAAAAGGCTAGATTAGGATGTAAGGAATAGCGAGAGGAGATATATGTAAACTCGAGGATAGGATGGAATATGGGATGGGGTAGGGAAAGGGAATCTGTTGAATATGATGGATAGTACATGGTGTGGGATAGGGAAGGGGATGGGGTATATATGTGGTATGGGACAGAGATATCATTTGAGATAGGCATAGGGTGGGGGATACAATGGAAGGAGACAAGGGGAAGAGATGGGATGAATATGGGGGATAGGAATGGGATATGGGTGAAGGGGATATGATGGTACATGAGATGGGATACAAAAGACGGAGAGGATGGGGAATGAGGTGAGAGGTTGGGGTGCGATGGAGGAAAGGGATTATGAAGGAGAGATTGGGGGATGGAGAATAGGGAAGGGGATGTTCTAGGAAGAGGGGGAGGGAGAGGATAGGGTGTGACAGAGGAAGGGAGGGGTGGAGGAAGAGAACAAAGGCGTGGGGAAGAGGATTGGGTGGGATGGAATGGGGTAGGAGAATAAATAAGATTGAACATGGAAGGAATAGGATTGGGTGGGAAGGGGTAGAGAAAGAAGAAAAGAGGGTTGGAAACGTGATGGGCTAAATATGGAGGGGATAGAGAAAGTGGATAAGTTAGCCTTGGGGGAAATATTTAAAGAAGGGGATAGAGAAAGAGTAAGTGGGATTGGGAAGGGGATCAGGCTGAATGTAATGATTGGGATAGGAAGAGGAAAGGGAAGGATAGAGGAGGGATACAGGAAGGGTATGGACTAAATGTGGAGATAATAGAGCAAGAGGATAGAGTGAGATGGGGAAGAGGGTGAGGGAAGAGGAAGAAGATAGGAAGGGGATTGGATGGCATAAACAGAGCAAGAGGATAGGGTAATAAGGGGAATAGTAAGGGAAAAGAGGAAGAAGATAGGGAGGGGGTAGACAAAGAAGATGGGGGCCTAGATGGGCTAAATATGATGGATGGGATATGGGATCAGATAGGAGATGGGAAAGGGGGTGTGCTCAGTCTGATGGCTAGGGGAAAATGAGGAACACCATAGGCAAAGAGGAGAGGAAGGGGATGGGCTGAATAGGGAGAGATGGATGAAAAGGATAGATGAAGAGGAGCGAATGGATGAGCTAAGTATGGAGAAGTGAGAGGAAGAGGATTGGGTGGGATCAGGAAGGAGAGATAGAGGAAGTGGGAGGGACAGGATCAATGGGGATGAGGAATGGGAAGGGGAAGAGGAAGATGAAGGGGAGGGGATGGGATGGGATGAATATTAGGGTTGGGGTAGGATAAGGATAGACAAAGAGGATAGGGAAGAGGATAGACAAGGAGGAGGAGGGGTTGAGGATGGAGATGGTTTGAATAGAGAAGGATAGAGGAAGAGGATAGGGTGCGATGGGGAAGGAGGGATATAGGAAGATGAAAGAGTAAGAGAACAGGAATGGGGGATGGGGATAGGGGTGGGGATGGGGATGGTGCAAGGGGTTAATATGATATTTGGGATAGGAAGAGGAAGAGCATAGAGAGAGAGAGAGAGAGAGAGAGAGAGAGAGAGAGATGATAGAGGAAAAGCATAGAGGAAAGTAGCATAGAGGGGCTAAATATGATAGTTGGAATAGAAAATGGGGAATGGGAACTGGGTGGAGAATGAGAGGGGCTAAATAAGATGGTTGGGACAGCATAGAGAAAGATGATAGAGGAAGGGAACGTGGCCTAAATGTTCAAGGAATCAAGGAAGAGGATAGAGGCAGATGGGCAAGAGATAGGCTTTAAAAAAGGAGGCAACATAGGAAGATGATATGGTTGTTTATTTAAAACCATTGGATTATATGCATGCAGCAATTTGTATGATATGCTTGCATTGCAAAAGGAAAAATGACATGCATGCAATAAAAGCTAATAAGAAACCGCCTCCCTTTGAGAGCCCATGTAACTACATCATGAGAATAATCCTATCTCTTGTGCCTTGTGAGGACAAGGGACAAGGACTACTCTATAGGATGGGTCCTAGTGTGGGGCTTAAGGTAAGAGAGGAGAAATTACCTCCAAAAGTGGGCATATGCATGATCTGATGTAGTCAATCATCGAACCATTTTTGGGGTCTATTGTGATGTGCAATGGTGGGTGGGATTACAAAATTGGTGGCGGGTCATGATGATGTGGAATAGCACACACAATCATAGGGTTTTTTTCCCAACATGAAAAAGAGGGCCCCAGTTGAAATTTTTACCAACCCTCCATCATTGTAGCTCCTTTATTGCAGCAATGCTACTAGCATCAACAAATCTATTGTGATTGTTAGACATGCCACTATAGTCTGTGACCTTTATGTTGGCACATCCACGTATATTTTGTGGTGGCATGCCATTGTAGTCTGCGTGATGATCACTATGTTTGTGCCTCCTTGTGGCAGTACTTGCACATCTTTGAAGCCATGGATAGGATTTTTGGTGGACCATGTACCATCGCACTTGGTAGACCGCCGCCATGGCCATGTTGACCCTACTACAATTGCCATGCAGGTTGGTGATGCAAAACATGTGGTGTTTCATGTGACCACCACGATAGTGAGTAGGCCCTGTGGCCAACATCAACCACCATGATGGTTGAGCCAACCACATGTTTTGCAAGTAACCAGCCAGGTAAAAACCATTTTTTAAGGTCAACCCTAAAAAGGATAAGGGAATTACTAAAGCTTAATTGGGTATCCATATAAATACCGAGAGTTTTTGAATAAGACTAGTATTCATAAGACCAAAATTCATAAAAATTTTGTATAGATTAATAAGCTTGTATTCATAAGACGTACTACAATCGCCATAATGGCTGGTGATGTACGCGGAGTGGCCCACATTAACCACCCCGATGGTTGAGTGCACCATCACAATGGTTGTAACTAGCCAATGATTCATGCAAAATATTATTTGAAGCTCTTAATTCTAAAGACATTAAGGGCAATCCTAAAATAAATACCGAGAGGTTTCAAATAAGATTAGTATTCATAATATCAAATTCATAATATATATTAACAAGCTTGCACTCATAAGAATCTATTGAAACTACCATGCTGGCTAATACGTGACCACCATAATCGTTAATACTAAATTGAGGCACTTTGCCATGGCCTAGCCCACCAACCAAATCCATGAAAAACGTTTTTTGAAGCCCTTAAGTAAGGCCAATCCTAAAGACGTTAAGGGAAATCCTAAAGCCTAAATGGGATTCATAAGGTCAAAATTTATAGCAACTTTGTATATATTAATGTGTTTTGTCGATATAAGAGCTTAGCTCAACAGGAAATGCTCTGCTAATTTCTAAGTATGACTTGCAAGTCGATCCATTTCCTGATGTCAGCCAAACTCTCGCAAGATAAATTCTATGGTCTCAACTTGTGAATGTGGACCATATTAAATCCACCAATAAACTTCATCCCCATGGGACTAAAATGCTGATCTCACATAGACTTGATCACATAGATTTCCCGACCAACTAAGGTCTTGTAGTACATCCACCACTCAATAGTCATGGGAGAGAACTGCCACAGATTTGGAGATAGCTAGGAACAAGAAAGGAATAAGATGGAGGTGGGACATAGCATTTGGTGGATCTAGAGAGTAGAGTAGCAGGTTGGAAGAAGTGTGGAAGTGAGACATAGCACTTGGTGGATCTAGAGAGTGGAGTAGGAGGTGGAGCAAGACATGTAGCACGAGGGTTGAGTAAGAGAGATGAAGGTGGAAGAAAAGGCTGGAGCAGTTGGTTGTAGAGATGAGGGTAGAGCAGTATGAAGTTGATGAGGGTGGCAGAGATGATGAGGGTGGAGTGGTGTGAAGGGGACAAGAATACATGGTCCTTAAATAGCCAACCCCCACCTAGTCACCGTAATGTAGAGCAATTGGTTATTTTGATCAAACAACAACTAATGAGCTCTTGGTTGCATAACTAAGGGGAAGTAAAAGAATTTTTTTCCAATGTTGCACTTTGTTTTGAAGGGGGAAAAGGGAAAGACTATGAACCCCCTTTGAAGTGCATTGCCGACTTTGCTAGCATAGGTGGTGGTATCAAACGATAGTTTCATCATGCAAGCCAATGTCTATAGGAGCTTGGTGGCTACTTAATTGGTTGCAATTTTGGTGGCTTAAAGGTAGAAAACATAATTCATCCCCCTTTCTATTTAATTGGTTTCAGGCTTGATGGCTAAAATGTAGCAAAATTAATTCATCCCACTTAATCCTAATCAAATCTACTGGCTGCCACTTAATCATTGTTAAGACGTCTCCAACCTCGAGGGATTTTGTAGTGTTTTTCCACCCAGCCACGGTCTAGACTCTCAGTTGTATGCTATCTCCCCAAAATAGTAGTACGTGGGTTTTCCCTCTCAAACCCCTTCTAGCTAGCTTTCCATCTAGATCCTCCCACACAGCCCAATACCTCCCAAGTGGCCAACCCTCATGGTGCCATGTGTCCAAGTGGACCTTACCTTTAAACCCCTCTTTAGGTTCAACTAATTCACCCTTCCATTAATTACCTAGGCCTAGGATTTCCCCCTAGACCCTATTAGACACACAGGTAAGTATTGTCAAGCCCTCTGGTTTCCCCATTATACCGATGTCACAGTATTATAGTGAACGTAATAATCATCTAGGTGGTGCTATAACCACTCCATCATTTTTCCAATGACTATTATATTATGTCACATAATCAAATTTGTGACTGTGAAGTTGATAACATAAGTTACAAGGGTTACAAGTTAGTTGTCTGAAGAGCCCCATATGCTATGCAAATTTCATGTGACACTCCCTTTAATGGTTTACAATCATATCTCTTTCTGCTCTCTACTTCATCCACCTTCACCTCATGGAACACTATGCACACTAAGTTGTCGTTGAGGCTCTGTTTACTATATGTCAACTCTACCCTTGTGGGTATGTTAGATGCAAGCCATGTTGCTGCATCATGGGCATCTTGTAGCTTATCTAGGGGGCATGTTAATTGATGTTGATAAAGAGCTCACTGAACAAAAGCACCGCATCTGCCATGTTCCCCCTTGCCATGGCTAGATCCAAAGAAATTTCCACCTTTACTAGACTAGTGAGGGATCTAAACCTTGCAACAAAGTAGAGTCTATGGGCTGATTTCACCATTTGACCACACCCAATTTTGTTTTACTTAGATTTCCTTTACTGTGGTATTGTCTTTGTAAACCAATCCTAGTGCAAAGAAAAGCATGATAGACAAACAATGTGTCATGTTCTTTGTCATTTGAAATGTAGAAATTGTATCTACACTGCACTTTTGTGAACTCGTTAGAGTGTATTCGAAGACTGGTATTAGTCATAGAATTTGGCAGATGGTTGTAGGTGATATGTACAAAATTAATTACCTTCTTGTTGTACCACTATGCACTTTGTATCTCATCTTGTTTTTAAAAAGAGTAATTTTTAGCAAAGTCAATCATAGAGATGATTGTCCTCGGGGAAATTGGCAAGGCATGTCTTGAATTCCTTGTCTTGCCAACTTGTATGAAATTGTGAAGAACATATTTCGGGATGGATGCTACTGTGTGGTGGACCAAGCTCTTGAGGTGGAGTGGTCTTGTATGACAATAGCCACCTCTTTTTGTCTAATTCTTCAACTTGGTATTTAGGAGCTACATACCCAAGGATTCTAGCCAATCTCGTCTCCACAAACAAATTTGGATTCAAGTTGGATGGCTTGAGATCTTTGTGAATGATCTCTTACCAAGCCAACGTGCAAATATTTTCCAATTCAAAGGCGATAAGTTTGTCATCATCATCCAATTGTAGAGATGCTTGCTTAGAGTGATCAAGGATATGGTGGTAGGAGGTAGGAATCATAGGGCATGTTAGAGGGAAAAATCCACATGCAAGGCACATGGCTCTAGCATTCAATTCCAAATCAAATCCCCTTATCCTTCTCTTGCCATGCATTAGCCTCCCCTACCCACCCCATGGCATTTGTTACCTTTAGGCCTTCTTGGCTACCTTCTTCCACTTTATCACATTCTTTCCAGCCTCATCTCCTTCCATCAAGTGCCTTAGGTTCTTTTCCACTTCTTGCCTACCTACCATCCCGTCACCTCCCCTCTCAAGGTCTAGCCTCATCTTCCATCCATCCACCATGCACCTTTGTTCATCATCAAATACCCAAAATAATGACACCCCTCTTATGGTCTCTGACATCAAATCCCACTCATGACTATGGCCTCTAGCATCGAATTACATACAACATGCAAATCAAAAATCCCCCCATTGCTTCATCGGTTAGCACCCATGGCTATAGTGCACATGACATGAATCTCTCTCTCTCTCTCTCTCTCTCTCTCTCTCTCTCTCTCCTTCTCTCTCTCTCTCTCTACTCCATTATTTTTTGAAAAAAATGGTTCTTAGTTCAATTTTCCCCTCCCAATACAGTAGCAGCATCCATGAACTATAAGATCAGAATGGTTTTGATGATTTTAAAAATTTAGCTTGTCTTAAATGATGCAAATGTAGCTTCAACATATAGATAGATAAATCCATCACTACTCTCTCTCTCTCTCTCTCTCTCTCACACACACACACACACACACACACTTATCCCCTTGGGGATCATTGTGTACTACAGGTTTGTCAACATTATTGGCCCATAAAAATGAGTGGTCATATTATTGGTCCATAGTGGCTTTTGACTATATAGTTCTTGGGAAATTCCCTAGAATACTTTTTATATAATTGATTTCCATGGTGACATAGTTGTGTATAATACCATGGAGTTGTGTATAGCTCCATGGAATGTAGCATGATTGTAAGTGTGAAATGATGATAAATCCATATAGAATGGAGATTATCCTTCAATTTTGACCTTCTCAAGGATCTTATAGCACTTTGATGTGTGCATAAATTTAATTGTGATATTGGTAATTGGAAAATGCCAACAGGAAATTTAGGAAAAATATAAGTATATTGAGGTCATATCTGGATTTTTTGACCTTGGGAATTCCCTTGGACTTGGTTGGAACATCCATATTTATGATGTATTTGAGATTCCCACTTATTATTTGGATTTCACTAACATTTTATATGCATTTCTTCCTATCTTTAATTGCCCACCTTGGATTACTATTGAATAGTAAAATGCCAAGATTTGATTATGCTAATCTAGATTGAGTGACATGGATAACAACTGTGTGTCGGCATTGAAGCCTAGCTTCCACAGCTTAAATGAATCATTCTAACTTTCATTTGGTTGTGATGGTGCCAGGTGAGTCAGCATACCTCTCCATCAGGTTTGCATTAGAAAATCTAATGCATGAAGACACAGTGTTGGCAACTTCGAGAAGCACTCTACAATAGATTTTCTCCAAGTACTGCTAAATAAGATTGAACTCTCTATTGGGGACTAGTCATCAGTATCGTTGTACTTTCTGCAATGTACTGACATAAATGTGAGTATAATAATTGACTCCCAATTTTGTGAAGATAGTGGGAGAGAGGGAAGGAGTCTCACTTGTGGCTTTCTCACATGCACAATGGGGGAATACACACAAAGGTGGAGGCTGAAAACAGTTTTCCTCTTCTTACTTGTGAAAGCCAAAAGAACTCTAGTACAAAGAAAATAGAAGAACCCTATATGTGGGTCTCAAACCAAACTCAACTAGCTAAGGTGGCTTACTAACTGAGACACAAACTAGAGTAGATAAGGATAGCTGTCATCCAGCTATTATTCGTGGGCGGTGTACCAACCGCATCTGCAGCTATAACAAGTCGGTGACATAAATGCACAACGGTCACCCTGGCATATCGTGAGTGGAGCTCGATATCTCAACACTCCCCCTCGAGCTCAATCCCAATTCCTGCACACCAAGCAGGTTTCTGAACTTGCGCAGCTTCTCTGTGCCCAATGCTTTCGTGAATATGTCAGCTACCTAATCCTTTGTGCTGACATAAACTAGATCAATAAGACCTAGTAAAACCTTCTCCCGCACATAGTGATAATGCACCTCAATGTGCTTTGTTCTAGCATGAAAGACTAAGTTCTTTGCCAAGTGTATACTGCTCATGTTGTCACAATAAATGACAACTGGCCCATTTGTAGACTGATGCATATCATAAAGTAGCTTATGCAACCAAGCTACCTCACATGCAGCCATTGCTGCACCCCTGTACTTAGCCTCTGTGCTCGACAAGGCAACTGTATGCTGTTTCTTGCTGCTCCAAGTGACTGCAGCACTCCCAAAAGAGAACACATATCCACTGGTAGATCATCTATCAGAAATACTACCAGCCCAATCAGCATCAGTGTATCCATGCAACTGTATCTGAACCCCAGCCTCATAAAATAGTCCATACTGCAATGTGGACTTCACATACCTGAGTATGCATCTAGCCGCATCCAAATGCGGTTTCCTTGGAGCCTACATAAACTGACTTACCAATCCAACAGCATAGCTTAGATCTGGCCTGGTAATAGTCATATAAATCAAACTTCCTACTATGCATCTGTACATAGTAGGGTCTTCTAAAAGCTCACTTGCATCTGTGCTCAGCTTCACATTCTGCTCCAAAGGAACTGAAATAGGCTTACAGCCTATCATCCCATATTTGGACAGCATGTCCAATCCATACTGCCTCTACAAGAGTTGTATCCCACTTGGTGATCTAATCACCTCAATGCCCAAGAAATAACGCAGCTCTCCCAAATCCTTCATCTCAAACTTCTGCCTCAATAGCATTTTCACATGAAGGATATCTTCATCACTATCACCTGTGATGATCAAATCATCAACATAAATGACAAGCAGCATAATCCCTTTCTCTGTTTTTCTCACATAGAGTGAGAAATCTGCCTTGGAAATCTGAAAGCCAATAGTGACAAGATACTGTCCTATCTTGTCAGACCATGCTCTAGGTGCTTGCTTCAAGCCATACAAGGCTTTCTTCAACCTGCAAACAAACTCAGGATGAATAGCATCAACATAACCTGCTGGCTACTCCATAAAGACATCTTTTTGCAAATCACCATGCAAGAAGGCATTCTTTACATCCATCTGATGTAAAGACCATCACTTTGATGCAGCCATAGCAATGGCTGCTCTTACGGTTGCCATCCTTGCAACCAGACTGAAAGTTTCTTCATAATCAATGCCATATGTCTGTGCATACCCCTTGATAACTAATCTTGCCTTGTATCTATTCACAGAACCATCTGCATTGTGCTTGATCTTATAAACCCACTTACAGCCAATTGCATTCTTGTCTTTAGGCAAAGGCACCAATTCCCATGTAGTATTTGCATCCAAGGCATCCATTTCTTCATCCATGGCTTTCTCCCATTTTTCATTTCCCATGGCTTGCTCAAAAGAAGTGGGTTCTGGTTCCTATATCACTTTGACCATATAGGCATAGTGAATGGCTGTAAATCCATCATATTTCAGCCTATCCACAGGATACCTAACCCTAGTAGACCTGCGGAAAATAGGCTCACTTCCAGGTGCTCTCAGAACATCCCTGGTCTTCCTTACTCCAGGTGTAACAACATAAGGAATACCCAACTCATCATCAATGCTCTGTTCTGAGCCACTGGATTCACCATCCACATAAGAGTGACCTGCATTCACATCAAACATGGGTTGATCTACCTTCTCTTTTCCTTTTCGTGATACCTGCATACCACTCTCTGCATTGCTTTGAGGACTCGGGGGGGTCACTATGTATAAACCCTCTATATCACGTGCGTTCAAGGCCTATATTTAAAGTCCCTTATCTGTAAAAAATTTCATGAATAAAATGTACCCCTTTTCTATACAAATCTATAAATTTTTTCCAAAACTATTTTAAATAGTCCCTTATGTATATTTATTTATGTAAATTTTAGAAATAAAAAAAATCCTTCTGTTGAACTCACGTGATAGGGTTACATATGATGAGTGACCCCCCCGAGTTTGAGGAGATTCTCCTGATCTCAATTTGCCTGTCCATGGTGAAGTATGTGAACCACTGCTAGAGGACACTACAGGTCCACTGATATTTTGTGATTGCTGTTGTGAATTCTGTGCAGCATTACCATTTTGTGCATCTACATCAATCATCACATTTACTGGTTTATACCAGCTGCTCATCTCATCAAAAACAACATCTCTGCTCACTGTGAACTTTCGTGTAGAAGGGTTATAGCATCTATACCCTTTCTGCTGCAGAGAATAACCAATAAAGACACACTTCTCAGCTTTTGGATCCAACTTGGACCTCAACTCATCTGGCACATGGACATAGGCAATGCAACCAAAAATTTTCAAATGAGAAATGTCTGGTTTCCTACCAGTATACATCTCCTCTAGCGTCATGCCATGTATTGTTGCAGTGGGAGTCCTGTTCATTATATAAACTGCTGTAGCAACTGCTTCAGCCCAATAATAATCTGGTAGATCATTTTCATTTAGCATGGCCCGAGATACCTCTCCAATATGCCTGTTTTTCCTTTCTGCAATTCCATTTTGCTGTGGGGTATGATTGCATGAATATTGCTACTTTCAATACCATGCTCCTGCAAGAACCTTGCAAACTCATTTGAGAGATACTCTCCCCCTCCATCTGACCTTAGGCATTTTATTTGCAGGCCTGTTTCTTTTTCAACCATAGCTTTAAAAGCTTTGAAGTGCCCAAACACTTCACTTTTCTTTTTCATAAAATACACCCAAAGTTTTCTGCTGAAGTCAGAGTAAAGTCATCAATAAATGTGACAAAATAGTGACAGCCTCCAATAGATGCAGCTTTAGTAGTCCACACGTCAGAGTGGATTAATTCCAATGGCTTTTTACTCTCTTGAACATGCCTAGGAAAAGGTTTCCTTGCCTGTTTCCCAAATTGACAGGCTTCACAAACCTTATGCATTTCTGCAACCTTGAATTTAGGCAATCCTGCAACAATATTTTGGGCTTGCATTGATTTAAGTCGCTGTATATTAACATGACCAATGCGTTTGTGGCAGATATCAATATCTGCAACTACACTGGTCCCATGTGCAAACATTGCTACACTCAATTCAGGCATGTCCGCATCCAATGTAAGCATCCTGCCCTTCTTCTTTCCTTTTGCTATCAAGCGACCGTTATTTTTCATATCCTCAACAAAGCATCCATGAGGATTAAATCTAACCTGCAAGCCCTGCTCAACCATTTGACCAACAGAAACCAGGTTCTTGGTGATGTTCGGGACATGAAATACATCGGACATGTATTTCTTTTTCCGATCCTGCATAGACAAAGGAATTTTACCAATCTGCACAATAGGATGTGCAGTATCATCACCAGTCTCCACAAATCCTGGCTTTTCCATTTTCCTTGCATCCTGCATCCATTCTGCATGACCTGTCATGTGGTTTGATGCACCTGAGTCAACATACCACACATCATTTTGTTCTTCTGCACTTGTCACAGATTTGGTCATATGCTGCACCATAAATAGATGCTCATTTCTATCATCACCCTGTCTACTGGAAGATGCATAATTGCCTTGCTGCAATTTTCCATTCATAATGTCATTCTGCTTTTTGTAGCAGTCCTTAGCCATATGACCCATTTTGCCATAGTAGCATTCAACATTGCTGTTTGCATTTTGGCCTCTCTGCCATCCACCACGGCCTCTTTGGCTCCCCCTGCCTCTAGAGTTACCACGTCCTCCTGCATAGGACTGGTTTTCTTGAGTTTGCTGCATATTCTGATTTCTACCATGGCCTGCAGATCGGCCTTCTCTACCTTTGCCTTTACCTCTTCCAGCATTTGAGTAGAAGACAGTTTCTTTTGAAGTTCCTCCTGAAGAAGATGCACCCCCATTTCTCTGTTCTTCAAAAATTAGAAGAGCAAACAACTCTTCAAAATCAGGGAATTTTTCACAGACAGCAATGGATGTCCGGAACTGTGCATAATCCTTTCCTAGACCATTCAAGGTCACAGAAACTAGATCATCATCTTCCAGTGGCGACCCAATGGAAGCAAGTGCATCTGCAATTTTCTTCACCTTCATGTGGTAGTCACTTATGCTCAAATTTTCTCTCTGCACATTGTGCAACTCCTGTTTGAGTTGCATTTTCCTGGCTTGCGTATTTGTGCTATACATTTTTGCCAGAGTATCCCATGCCTCCTTTGGCGTACTTGCATCCTGAATATGCACAATCATGGAGTCCGAAATACTGATAGACAGCCAGTACATAACTTTCCTGGCTCTCTCATGCCATCCTTTAAATGCCTGCATTTCCTATTGATTGGGAACATTAGGAAGAACAGGTTCTTCTTCCTTTCCTGTAATGAACTCCCAATAGCCTTGAAATTCGTCATTCTAAACTTCCATGCTTGGAAGTTGTTCTTGTCAAGCTTTTCAGTGACAATCTGTGAAAGAGAATCAGATGCCATTACAGAACACCGCAAAATATTCTGTCACTACAAAAAACACAGCTTTTGCCTCACACGGGCAGATCTGCAAAACTGACGAAAGTGGTATTTCACCACACAGTCACTTCCTAGTGACGATTTTGCATCAACAGGTAACAAGCATGATTCTGCAACTCCCAATATCTCTGCACACAGGCATACGATGCAATTTCTGCGGCAACTTTTGACCGACTAGCTGACTAGTGGTCGCACAGCAAAAACAGGGCCTTTTCTGAGTGCCTGTGAAGAACTTCCGCCTTCAAAACGGGCCCCGAAATGGCCTCGAATCATCACACCGCGAAAAGCATATACTGCGCTCTCGCCACACCGCGAAGGGTGTCTCAAACTGAGACAATGCACTCTTGCACTTCTGGTTGTGCTACCTGCAGAGATTTGCTCCCAAACTCGAAATAGGAAAGCAACACTGGTCCTCTTACCAGGACACCACGAACTTGGTTTGCTTTCTTTCCGGGCCTCCGGATGTCCGATTCCAGCATTTTCAGTGCCGTTTTTGGGGTTTTGGGCCATTCCGGATGTGTCTGCGGTGTCAGAATCACCAAATTCTGCACAGAAAAGTGTTGCTCTTATATGAACATTGAATGTAAAGCATGTGAAAGAATATATTTATTCCTTTTCACACTGACATTTCTCACTCAAGTATCCATATTTTCTTGCTTTTATAGAGAGAGAAAAGAGAAAATAGTGAATTTCTTACAGGGCCCCAAAATGAGCTCCCTTTTTTCCTAATGTGCACAATGGGGGAATACACACAAAGGTGGAGGCTGAAAACAGTTTTCCTCTTCTTACTTGTGAAAGCCAAAAGAACTCTAGTACAAAGAAAATAGAAGAACCCTATATGTGGGTCTCAAACCAAACTCAACTAGCTAAGGTGGCTTACTAACTGAGCCACAAACTAGAGTAGATCAGGATAGCTATCATCCAACTATTATTCATGGGCGGTGTACCAACCACATCTGCAACTAACAAGTCGGTGACATAAATGCACAACGGTCACCCTGGCATATCGCGAGTGGAGCTCGATATCTCAACAAATTTGACACCTTGTTAAGAGGAATGGTATGATATGCATTATTGTCACTTACGTGGTATTGAGAGGTTGGTTATTAACAGACTACTCTCATTATTGAGGATTCGACATCTTTTTTTAATATCGTGTTTGTCAAACTCAATATTATTGAAAATTCTTAATTTTGGTGAAATTTTTTGCAAACTTTGGTTATTTAATTTTTCAACTTAGATGTCTTAAACATTTTTTTCTTATATGTTTCCCTTTAAAAAAACTTTTTATCCAATTGATGGAATTAATTGTATGGCTCAATTATTGATGGGACTTTTTAATCTAAACACATTATTTGATTTCCCAACTAGCCTTTGGTCGGCGGGCTAGTGCCATACAATTAGTTCACATCCATTGGATAATTCTTTAGCATGGAAAATCCGTAGTCATTTTTTAATCCACCTTAGTTTTTCCTAACCTTTATATCTATTTTGCAGAAGTGGTTTACACATTTACTATTGGAATTGCTCTCTCTCTCTCTCTCTCTCTCTCTCTCTCTCTCTCTCTCTCTCTCTCTCTCTCTCTCTCTCTCTCTCTCTCTCTATCTCTCTCTCTCTCTATCTCTCTCTCTCTCTCTCCCCTCCTCTCCCTTGCTCTCTCTCTGTCTCTCTATCTCTTTTCCTCCCTTTGTTCCCTATTTGCTCTCTCTCTCTCTCTCTCTCTCTCTCTCTCTCTCTTTCACACCCCCGATGATCATCTTGTTGCCATGTTGCCCTTAGCTATCTATGTCATGGACATTGATTTTACATATACACTTTTTGTATTTTGTTAGCGGCTCCACCCTTTGGATCAGTTGTATATGGGTTTTTTTTCAATCTCATAGTCTCTCAAAGACCTTAATTAACTTTCTTATTTTTCTCTTTCTCAACTTAGAGGTGCAAATGAATAAATGCAATCTTAACTCTCTCTCTCTCTTCCCATTCTCTACCTCTCTCTCTCTATCCCACTCTCCATCTCTCTCTTTCTGTCCCTGTCTCCATTGTCATGGACATTGATTTCATGTATGCACTTTTTGTATTTTGTTAGCAGATCCACCCTTTGGATCAGTTGTATCTAGGTTTTTTTTTTTCAATCTCTTAGTCTCTCAAAGACCTTAATTAACTTTTGTATTTTTCTCTTTCTCAACTTAGAGGTGCAAATGAATAAATGCAATCTTAACTCTCTATCTCCCTTTGTATCCCTCCCCCTCCCTCTGTCTCCAAGAGGCCCTTTGTGTCCCTGACTACTCTCTCTCTCTCTCTCTCTCTCTCTCTCTCTCTCTCTCTCTCTCTCTCTCTCTCTCTCTCTCTCTCTATTCATACATCTGACTCTGTCTGATGACCAGGTGCATTATTGGTGTCACTTATTGTACTCTCAACTTCTCTCTCTCTCTCTCTCAATCTCTCTTGCACGCTCTATTTGCTATCTATCTCGAGATCACACACTCTCTATCTTGCACAATACAGATATACAAATGGTTACTTCAATTTAAAATTTACAAATATTTATCGCTTTATCAATCATCTAGACCATAGAGAGCCATCAATCTTGAGGTGCATACTTAATTTTAAAAATCTTAACAATAAATGAAACAATACTTTGTATTATATGTGATTTCTGTTCATACATGTAACAATGCCTCATTGTCAAGTGCATTGAAGGTAATAGTAAGTCACGATGTGGTCTTCTCAGAAAAGCTACATCAATTGAAGGAGGATGCTTCCTTCCCAGACAACCAGGACCAAGATATCCATCCAGTACAACCACCAACAGTAGACCGAACTCCCCCAATGGTGCTTGGGAGGATTCAAGATAAAGAAGAGGAAGAAGAGCCTGCGGAACCACAACAGCAACGGCCATTCTCGAAGTGGGTAAAGCAGCTTTTGGACGGCAGAGAACCTCCAGCCATTGAGGAGGAACCATTCGAACACCGCCGGTCCAAGAGATTAGAGGAGCAAAGAAGGGTGCAGGAACACTTGGTCAACTATGCTTTGATGACAGAGGTGATCCGTGTTGAAGAACTCAAGTATCTTGAAGAGGCACAGGGTGATGATAGGTGGATGGAGGCTATGCAGTCAGAGTATGGATCCTTAATGAAGAACAACACTTGGGACCTTGTGGATCATCCACCAAAACGCAAGGTAATCAGCACCAAGTGGGTGTACAAGACCAAGTACAAGTCTGACGGCACATTGGATAAGTACAAGGCTCGTACAAGGCTCGGCTCGTGGCAAAAGGATTCGCACAGGTACATGGTTTTGATTATCAGGATACTTTTGCTCCCACAGCTCGACTAACCACAATTCATAGTGATTTGGCTTTAGCAGCCCAAGGAAGTTGGACCTGTTTTAGATGGATGTAAAATCTATTTTTCTGAATGGAGATCTCAAGGAGGAGGTATACGTGGAACAACCACCAGGTTTTGTGATCCCCAATTCAGAAGGTAAAGTCTGTAAACTCGAATCAATGGATAGGCACAAGCATCTGGCTTGGTAGGGACCACCTGAAAAGTAGTCGACACAGAAATTCCACATACATCCACTTCTAAATTCTTCACAAGTCCCAAGGTCTTTACCCTAGTGTTGTCAGCCAATTTGATGAGATAGGGAGAGGTAGTACTAGAGTATTTTAAATCATCATCTTTCATGGTCTTCTCGCTCATGGCATTAATCAATGCACCTCCATCAATGTAGACATTAGAAGTCACTTGATCATTAATGTGATCGCATCAACCACATACACATCATCACCAACATGTATATCTACCTTTTGAACAATAGGAATGGCACCTTTCTTATTTTTCTTCTTTGATACTCTTGTGCTTACCAAAGTAACTTACGAAAGGTGATATGAGCTTCCTTTTCTTTAAGGTTAGACAACAAGTCATAGATTCCAATGCCTTGTCTTAAAGAAAAGTATGACTAGCTAATTATCCTTCAAGATGCCTTCTTTTTCTTACTATGGTGTTCCTCTTTCTGATGTCCTCATCTACTTCTTCCTCACTGAGAGTGTTCTCAATGGAAGCAAGAACGGAAGAGGGAGAGAGAGAAACAGAGAGCCACAGAAGTTTTGGTGGGTGTAGAATACCCTAATCTTCTTTTTCATTCATTTATATATGTGTTTGAGTATTGTACATAACCGGGGTAAAGGCACAGTGACCTTGAACCCCCACAACCTCCCACTTAAAGGACAATGTGCCTTTAAGGGAGAACAACTAGTGAGCATACTATCCAATGCCCATCAATACAGGACAATACTCAAACCGCTGACTAGGTAGACTCTTCGATAGCATATTTGTAGGGTTATCATCTGTATGAACCTTGACAAGCTCTATGCACTTGTCCTCAAGTACCTCCCTGATGAAATGGTACTTGACCTCAATGTGTTTGTTCTTTACATGAAAGACCGGATTCTGTGCTAGATGAATAGCACTCATGGAATCAGAATGCAATGTTGGTACACCTATATGAATCCCCAAATCTCCCACTAGCTGATCAATCCATATAGCCTCCTTGCAGCCCTCTGTGGCTGCAACATACTCAGCCTCTATGGTAGACAAAGCAATGCACTTCTGTGCACAAGACATTCACGACACTGCACCACCTGCAAAGGTGAACACATAACTAGAAGTGGACTATCCACATGCCTTGCATAGTCTGAATCTGTGTACCCAAGTACACGCATGTCTCCTCTACCGAAGCATATGCACATCTCCTTGGTACCCTTCATGTACCTCATGATGCACTTAAATGCCTCCCAATGCCTCTTTCTTGGATTAGCCATATATCAGCTAACAACTCCCACTACAAATGCAATGTCTGGTCTAGTAGTTATCATAGCATACATAAGACTCCCAACTGCTGATGCATAAGGAACCTTGGCCATCATGGCCCTTTCCTCATCTGATTTGGGACTATCTGTATGACTCAGTTTCACATATGGAGGCAATGGAGTACTCACTGCCTTCCCCCCCTCCATATTGAAACGCTGCAATACTTTTCTAACATACTCTTTTTGTGAAAGCCAAAGGAGTTTCCTACTCCGATCACGCATGATGCACATACTAAGAATATGACTTGCAAGTCCCAAATCCTTCATATCAAAGGCCTCATGAAACTTGGCCTTTAATGCATCTAGCTCATAAGTATTCTTGCTAGCCAATAGCATATCATCCACATATGGTGCCAAGATTATCAGGCTATTATCCTTAGCCCTTTTAGTGTAGAGGCAGTGATCAATTTTACTCCTTCTAAAACCCTAGGACCGAATGAAAGCATGAAAATTTTAAATACCATTCTCTAGGCCCTTGCTTAAGACCATAGAGACTCTTCTTCAGCTTGCAAACTAAATGCTCTTTGCCCTTTTCTTCAAAGCCTTCCAGCTGCACCATGTAAATTTCCTCATGCAAATCCCCATGCAAGAAAGCTGTCTTGACATCCATCTGCATAAGCTCCATATCCTCTGATGCCACTAGTCCAAGCATACATCTAAGTGTGGTCATCTTCACAACCGGAGAGAATATCTCATCAAAGTCCACACCCTTCTCTTGCTTGAACCCTTTAGCAACCAAATGGGCCTTGTATCGAGGCACATCATCACTTGTGATCTTCATTTTGTAGACCCATTTACATGGCAATGCTTTCTTTCCATGTGGCAAAGAAACCAAGTCCCAAGTCTTATTCTTCATAAGTGAACTCATCTCTGATTGCATAGCATACTCCCACTTGCATTGATCCTCGTGCATCATAGCCTCTCTGTAGCAAGAAGGCTCCCCACAATCAGTAGGCATCACATAGTCTACCCCTAGAACAAACCTATCACGTGGTCTAGACACTCTAGATGATCTTCTCAAGGGCATTTCAGCTTGCTGTCCCAGCTGTATATCAGCCACATTTCACTCATCATTTCCACCAATAGATGATCAATCATCTACTCTTGATTGTATACCGGTGGGAGTACTTGGTGGTACTATTTCTTGCACATTTGGTGCATGGACACCTTGCTGTCATCAACATATACAGGTGGATTCACATTGTGGAAAGTGATTCTCTTTCCACATCCCTCATGGGTGCCTTATGCATCTTCTTCTCATTGAAGACTACATCGTGGTTGCATATGATCTTCTTTGCTTCTAGATCCCAGAGACGATAGCCCATCTCTCCACTTTCACCATAACCTAGAAAGATGCATTTCCTAGACTTTCTAGCTTCTTTCAAAGCTCTTTTGGCACATGTGCATATTTGCTCCACTGGCAACCTTACCTCATAGCTAGCCCACATGAGCTCTCTTAGGACCACCAGCCTCGCCTTAGCCTCTTCATTTGCCTCTACCTCTTTCAGGAATCGAGTAGAAGACAGCTTCTTTTGAAGTTCTTGCTAAAGAAGATGCACCACCATTTCTTTGCTCTTCACGCATCACCTTGAAGGAATACCTTAATAGAATTTGATGATCAGACACGTGAGAAAGCCACATATAGTGTTTAGTCATGGGCAGTTGTATGTGGCTTTCTCACATGTCTGATCATCAAATTCTTTCTATTATATACAATAAACAAATCACAAGGCCAAACAATGTATATTCTTGGCTTATATCTAGCGACTGTATCTAGTGACATACAATTGCATAATAGAAAGGATCTTCACCAGAGTTGATCATTGAATTTGCACTTACGTACTTTTTTCATCCCCGGCATTGCCCTTAGTGCAACATTATGATTGCATCAACCTCAAGGTTTTGAGGTGCTAGAGTAGCACGGTCTCGGAAGTATGGTGCATAATCCACAACCCTTGCAAGTCCTTGATACACCCATTAAATAAGGCCTTCCATGGACTTTGTATCTAAAAGCATTTTTTATGGAATTATGACATTGCCTTCTTTTGTGCATCTATTTATCCCATTTCTAATGTCTAAAGCCCACTGAATGAATTCATGCTCTGTTGAACTATCACCATTTTGGAGAGCTCGCGTATTTTGTGTTGGCTTCAATACCTTAATGTATCTCCATAATTTTGAGTGGCATAACCTAGCATTAACCGCCTTTGCAAACCACTGGCAATAATTATCTAAAATTTCCTCCTAACAATACCACCTTTCCACCAAAGAGCTCATTGTTTGACATGATATCTTGCAATGTTTGATCCAATTTTTCAAATGCAAACCGATGCATCATTGGTGCCTCATTCCATATTATCAACTTAGCCAACTTCAAAACATCTACAAGTTGACTGTTGACCTTTATATTGCAAGTGCTAGTGGCATGCAAATCCAAAGGTATCTTGAATCATGAGTGTGATGTGCATCCATTGGTCAAGAGCAATGATGTAGTCCCTAAAGATGCACATGCCAATGCGATGTGTCCCTCACCACATAATCGAGACAAAAAACAATTATAGAGAAAGGTCTTTCCGCATCCTCCCCAACCATCAAGAAAGAAAACCTCACCAACATCTACATATATCCTTGCCAAAATATCATCAAATGCAACCCATTGCCAATAATTCAGGGTACTTTGCATCCGTTGGCCAATCTATGCCTCTTTCTTAGCATCAAACATTCTCTCTTCTTCTAATAAACCATTTGTAGCTAACAAATATGATCTATCAGGTATAGGCAATCCATCCAACTTTGCCAACCTTTGTCCATGCTATCAAGCTTGTGATTCAAGTGTACCACTGTCTTATTCCTTGCCACTGCAAGTTGGTGGATTAAATTCCCCAAACTTACTTCTAGTGCATGGAAGAAATCATCTAAAATATTGGAGGAGAATCTTTCCCACAAAAGGCCAGGAGACATCGGCTCACAAAAAACCAAAAGTGTGATAAAGAAGCGTCTCAATTGTACACTATTCGGATAAAACACAGCCCCTTGCATACACACAAACCATTCATCATCACTTTCCAACAAACCTTTGGCCACACATGTTGCCTTGAAAGTCAAAAAAACTTTCCCATCAAAAGTGTGTAGCTCATCAAAAGACTTGCAACCCTTGCACACATTAAGCAACATATGCATGAAGTAGAGCTCTCCAACAGACGAAGAAATATTATACATTTGGCCAATGGTATTGCCCTACTTTCTTCTAGTCCACTTCTTACCACCTTTGTTCCAGACTATAACTCACTTGGAAAGTCACCATAAAGTAAATTATTTGAGTCATTGTGTAATTGATAACCATTCTGTGAGAGTATTATGTCTATTTTGGTCTCTATCCACTAGGTTGTGCACATCATCATCATCCCAAAATATAATGTTATTCATCAATGGTAGATGAACCTGCAACCTTTGGACATCTGGTGTTTCATCATGCATAGCATACTCATAAATCCACTAGCATGTGACACATACCATGCATCTAAGTAGCTACTAATCTCATCAATGCCACCATCTATTGGGTTGTGCATTTTTTCTTGTCCTTCCACACGATTTATCTGCATCTTAATGGTTGATCTATCATGGCTCTTATATAAGTATTTATACAAATACTTGATTGCATTAATTGTTGAGCAAATTTCAAAATTAGTATGTGCCTTGTATTTCATGGAGAGGAAAGGATTAAAAGGCACAATCCAACGATTATCTACTATAGCCCCTTTCAACTGAATCTTTCTACCATCATCTCGATGCATGTAAATAGGATAGCCATCATTGCCTACCACAGTTGATTGAGAGAACACACGTGGGTAATGGCAACTACATTTGCCATCAATCATGCAAGCAGTAGAGGCATTGAGTGCACCACAAGGTCCATGAACATTACACTGCCTAACAATCTCATGCAGCTCAAGAAAAACTGTACTATCGGGTAGCTCTGTGCATACCAATCGATGATAGTGACCAATATCCACAGGTTTGAAGGAACCTTCCAAAATCAAGAGTATATGCGAGTGTGGCAAGCCTCTCTTTTGAAATTCAATCACACATATGTATCCATCTACTTTTCCTAACAAATCATGCTTCATAATTGATTGCATCATATCCTTGTGCTTTTGATAAAACACGCGGGTTGTCAAATCTGGCTGATCTTGTGCTGTTTGTCCTGGCAGTAATCCTTCATATATTTCATGCCAGTTCGGATTGCAAGTAAATGTGATGAATAAATTAGGTTTTTCCTTTTTCCTTACAATTTCCATTGCATCTTGGTATAACCGACACATATATCATGGCCCTCTAGTGAAAGAAGATGGCAGCACAACTCTATGGCCTACAACATTGCCTATTACACTGTGTGCCCCATCAGCTGCATTGACCATATCCATCAATCCATAGTAAACCACTGCACGTAAAGAAGCTTGATTGTTGCGTATCCAGACCAACCTGGACTGTTCTATACTACTATATGCATCAACAATGTATTGTTGCAACAATCTCCCCCCGTGCAAGAGACATGCATTTGTAACAGGCCTCACCTCAAACTATATGCATAGTACTCTCTCTGTGTAACAATTTTTTGATGTTGTATCTCATGCATTGACATGTCATTAGGAGCATCACCATACGAGATGTACATATGCCAGCCATCCTCCCCTCGAGGAAACAACAGAACATACATGAGTGGCATGTATGATCGATGCAAATTAGATATTCTTTTGATATGCCCATTGCGGGGTTAAAATTTGAATGTCCCGAATCCCAACATCAAAGTCATCCCCTTGCCCTGGCATGATAGCTCCGACCTCACTAGCTATGGGAGCTAGGTACTTCCTAGAGGTTGAATGTTTCTCACTGATCACCATCCTTAGCTTTGCATGTGGATTTCATCTTAAAACATCTCTCACAGCAACCAATGCATTGCATGCATGCATCATTCTCTACAATAACTCCAAAATGCCAGGATCTAAACCATGCATGCCATCCAAATGGTTTTGCAATTCATGCTCCCTATGATATACATACAACTGTGCAAACCGTGGGACTCCTTCTCTAGCTCTGTTAGGCAATAAATTCCCAACATGATGATATATGCTACCATGCACTCAAAAGGTTTGTATACCTCTATTTCTAGAAAACATTCCATCGATTTGAGCACCCAGTGAAACAAAGGCCATTACACTATTATAAGCTCTTATTTTCTGCTTAAATAGTCTACTTCTTGCATCATTGCCATTCAATAAAACTCTCACATCCTTGGGTGGTTCCTCTATACGGGGTGTATATATGCCAGCCATCCTCCCCTCGAGGAAACAACATAACATACATGAGTGGCATGTATGATCGATGCAAATTAGATATTCTTTTGATATGCCCATTGCGGGTTAAAATTTGAATGTCCTGAATCCCAACATCAGAGTCATCCCCTTGCCCTGGCATGATAGCTACAACCTCGCTAGCTGTGGGAGCCAGGTACTTCCTAGAGGCTCAATCTTTCTCACTAATCACCATCCTCAGCTCTGCATGTGGATTTCGTCTTAAAACTTCTCTCACAGCAACCAATGCATTGGCATATGGATTGCATGCATGTATCATTCTCTGCAATAACTCCAGAATGCCAGGATCCAAACCAGGCATACCATCAAAATGGTTTTGCAATTCATGCTCCTTGTCGTATACATACAACTGTGCAAAGTGTGGGACTCCTTGTCTAGCTCTCGTCAGGCAATAAATTCCCAACACAATGATATATGCTACCATGGACTCGAAAGGTTTGTATACCTCTATTTCAAAAAAACATTCCATCAATTTGAGCACCCAGTAATACGAAGGCCATCACACTATTATAAGCTCTTATGTTCTGCTTAAATAGTCTACTTCTTATATCATTGCCATTCAGTAAAACTCTCAAATCCTCAAGTGGTTCCTCTAATGGAAATAGTGACACACAACCAACCTTACAACAGTGCTTTCCCACAACTTGATGCACATTTCCTCTCTTCTCTTGCTCCCATAATTGAGAATTGCAAAGACCATAGAAATGATTCATAGCTCCAAGCGACTGAAGAGTAGGAGCACAAAAGACCATTGGGTATAAAGATGGGTGTCCCACATCATCTCTCAAGGGAAATTGGTGCAAAATAGAAAGGCACCCTTTGCATTGAAAACCATAGGCATGTTGCCAACAGTGCATTGTCTTACAACTGAATGACTAGAAGACCTAGTTGCAACCAGTCAACTCTTCTTATTATAGTTGGAGTATTTGTCTCAATCCTTTCTCTAAGCATATCTCCTCACACATTGTGTGCACCATCAAGACACAATTCCAGAGTTGTATCTATGTTTCTAACAGCTTGTTTTTTGAACATTGTTCTTTGTCTAGCAAAATCACGATGTGCCCTACATGTTGAATGTAAAATTTTCCTCCTATGAAGATGTATTTAATGTGAAACACGTTCCATCATCTCCTATAAAAAAACACAACTATGTATCTCTCTCTCTCTCTCTCTCTCTCTCTCTCTCTCTCTCTCTCTCTCTCTCTCTACACACACACACACACACATATATGTGTGTGTGTGTGTGTGTGTGTGTATCTATATAACTATCTATCTATTTAGCATACATATATTTGATTCTTTGGATAAATGTGTGAGTGTTTCTCTATTCATGTGTGAATTTGGTGTTGCTATATTTGTGTGTATGTACATTTACATATAGCTTTTATTTATTTTTTAATTTATGTGTGTACATATATAGGTACACACACACACATGTTTTCTATGTGTGCATGAATGTGATGTTGCTATATTTGTAAGTTAATGTTTGCATGTGCTCATGTCTTTATTACATGTTGCACCATCTATAATATATATGCATGTGTGTGTGTGTGTGTGTGTGTTTTGATTATTTGGAGATATGAGTGAGTGTGTCTCGAAGTACGTGTGAACGTAGTGTTGCTATGTTTTCATGTTGCACGTCTGCTTACATATATGCATCTTAACTCTCACCTACATGATTATAATCTTCTACTCATCCATTTATTGTGTGTGTGTGAGTGTGTGTGTGTGTGTGTTATTAACTAGAAAAGAATTCGAGGCATGATGCTAGACACAAGGCATGGCAATGCTCGAGGGCATAGAGGAAAAGGGAACGTGAGGGAAGAAGCATTAACATAAGTGGGGAAAAAGGATTAAGAGGGGTGGGAATGAAGAGAGGGACTATGCCACAAGGGGGAAGGGAGAGGGGGAAGAGGAGCATGTACATGATGGGAGGTGGAATGTAGAGATGGAGACATCAAGGGAAGAGAGTCATACTTTATTTGAAAGGAAGGATGGGGGGGGGGGGGGGGGAATCAAAGTACTAGCTAGGTGGCTTTACAAGAATGAGCGTGTTACATCAAGGAATAGCGCCCTCCTTTTATAGCTAAGAGAGAGGGTCTCTCTCAATAAATGCATCCTCCCACATGCATGGTGTGTGTAGAAAAGTCTCCCATGTGGGCTAGGTGGGTACACACTCTCCATTGTGTGTGACAACACTTTGCGTCATTTTTCCACATAAATCGAACCCCATATCCCAAGTCTGAGATACTCCCTTGGTCTTTTCCCAATTTTATATTACATTCAAACATCTAGGAGAACAAGTGGATGGTTGGCACAAGGAGTCTTGCCACCTCATCCTACTTTTCCCATTATTTAACTTGCATACTTTGACTATCTACACCCCCCCACATGAGCCTATTCTACATGGAGAGAATAATCCAATATAATATCCATATCCACCTATTTTATATTACTTCTCCCATGGTCCTTGGTTCATGTCTCACTAAATGCAGGCATGGGACCACCTAGGTGGAGGGATGGCACATGGAGGAACCATGCCACCTTAACATTTTATAATATAACTACCATGGATTATGTACAACACACCTTATGGGTCCTCTTATGTGGAAGGATGGCACATGTTCATGCCCTACCACCTCAACCCTTGGCCCTATTCACACCATATTTTATTATACTATTGCCACACATACAACCATGCACATATATTTATGCCTTTTACCTTGGTCAAATCTATCCATAACAGTTCCCCCCCCCAGGGTAGGGAATGCACAGCATTTCCATGCTTGGGACCATCACAAACAAAGAAGGGCTTGAGATAATTCTTGTTGATCACCTTCTTTCCATATGGCTCATGCAGCTCCTGAACTTGTACAGACCCATTACTACATTCCTTGATGACTTTGTACGGACCGGTCCACAGTGGAAGGAACTTTTTATGCATGTAGTGGTCCAATCTATTATCAAAGCATAGCACAACATCCCCCTCAGCAAAGTTCCCATCCCTTGCAAATCTTAGCATCCATGCAAGCCTTTTGTTGGTTCTTTTGGATCTCTATTTGATGGAGTGCAAGGCGTCGGGTTTCATCTAGCTTCTCAAGTTGTACCAACCTGGCCTCTACATGTTTATCTTCTATCATCCTCTGTTCTCGTGCCAATCTCAAGGCCAAAATCTCTATCTCTAGTGGTAAAACTACTTCAATACTATACACCAACTCAAAAGAAGTGTGACCTGTAGACATTTTATGGGTGATGTTGTAAGCCCGCACGGCTTTGGTGACCTTCTCATCCCACTGGCTCCTGTTCCCTATGGCCATTTTTCCCATGGTTTTACAAAGGAGGCCATTGGTCCGCTCCGTTTGTCCCATGGATGCTGGATAATAGATGCTAGAAGTGCGATGATCAATACCCATGTGATCCATGAGAAATTCCACTGCTTCATTTAAGAATGGACTCCCATGGTTAGATACTATTTCCATGGGTGTCCCAAACCTTGTGCAGATACATTAAAATATGAAATTTGAAACTGCCTTACCATTTGCAACGAGGAGGGTGATAGCTTCAGCCCTCTTAGTGAGGCAGTCAATAGAGCGAGCGAGGAAAAGCGAGCGGCAATTAGTTGAAGTGATTGGAAAATCAAGCAAGCAAACAAAGAATCTAAGTTTTTTATAAAATAATTGCTTGAAGTATAAAGTATTCAAAAGAGTGGTTATGTGTCACATTTCTTGAAATTGAGTGGTCTAAAGTTAAGGACTATTGTAACATGACCCCATTTGGGTTTGGCAATTATCTTGGGGGGGTCACTCATAAACATGTAACATACAACTTTTGTGCATTGAGGGGTATTTTTTAGTGGGGGGACTTACATGTTGTTTGTGTGCATGAGGGGATTTATAAAATAGCAACTTAATGTAATTTATATATGTATATATTTTAAAATGTAAACACATACATGGGTTCAACCATTTACATGACAAAATGTAAATTTCAAGAATAGGGGTAATTTTTAATACATGCTTGCTTGCACATGCTTTATGGGTTTATGAAGAGTGATCCCTAGAGTGCAATTAAAAGGTAGAGGATGTTAAATTTTGGTTTTTTTTTTGCCAAAATAGACAGTGTCTTCTCGCTCCCCATCATGGGAAACCTTGCTTTAAACTTGGTGCAAAAAATTGGACAGAATCTCACAAAATTCATATTCTGATACACAATTTTTTTAGATGGTGCAAAAAGTCATGATATTGATCTAAATCATGCCTTGTCATTTGATTTGATATGTAACATTATGCCATTTATATTTGACAATAAAAAGATGTAGGGATGTTAAAAACTCATCTTTTGGGCCAAAAAAATCATATGTTGACATCTTGCAAAAATACAGGGATGTGAAAATTCCCTCTTTTGGGCCAAAACAGGGAGCGTATTAAATGCGCTCCCTATTTTGGCCCAAAAAAGGGCATTTTAAATGCGCTCCTTAATGCGCTCCCTGTTTTGGCCCAAAAGAAGGCATTTTCACATCCTTGTATCTTTTGATTTACAAGTTCAAACATGGTCATGTTACATATCAAATCAAACGGCAAGGCATACTTTAGATGATTATCATGTCTTTGTGCACCATCTAGTAAAATTTAATGCACCAAAATATGAATTTATGGTTAATTTGTTGCATTGGTTAGATTAGTGGGAGCTAAGAATAAATCATTAGGGAAGGATATTTTTCCAGTAACAAAGAGACATGGGTTTCATTCCAAGAGTGAACAGAGTTAAAGCTCAACATTTACATATGCATGGAATCTAGACTAATCCATGCAAGGAGTCCTTGGAAACACCCCACCTATGTGGAGGGTTGCATTGATGATCTCAATTACTCTAGTGGAAAGAGAGAACTTGATTGCAGTTACTGTAGGGTTTGTCTTCAATACAAATAATCAATTGGAAATTGAACATACAAACTGTCTCATGGATGATGTGAAATTAGTGTTAGTGGCTCAGAAAGTTATATGCATATTTAACCTTCTAGCATTGAGGAAACATATGGACTTTTGAATAAGTTATTATTTTTTGCTACTAAAATGGGGGATTTATAAATCTTTTATTGCTTTTTATTGCTCACCTTTTTTGGCTAGCTCACTTTTTGTCGCTCGCCTTTTATTAATCCTCTTAATGACATACTGAGTGGCTACTAGAAGATACTTCTTTTTGCGGGTAGCCATGGGTAGGGGCACAACAAAATCTATTCGCCACTTTTGAAACAGATGGATGGACATCACTAGGTGATGTTGCCCAGGATGCAAATCCTTCCTACCAAAGAATTGGCATGGTTCACAAGTTTTGCAATACATAGTTACATCCTTGAACAAGGTTGGCCAATAGTACCCAACATGTAAAATCTTCTTAGCTATATAGTCACCGGCATAGTGGCCTCTACAAAATCCTTCATGATAATGCTTCAATACCTTAGGTACTTCATCTGCATCAATGGCCCGTCTTAGTACCCCATCCAGGCCTTGATGGAACAACACCCCATCAAAGAGAGTGTAGCGCCTACTATCTCTATAGATTTTCTTTCTCTCATAGCTAGTACTTTCTAGAGGAAAGGAGAAAGCAGTCAGAAACCTATAGATACCACCATACCATGGATCCCCAACTTCTATGGCCACTACAAGGGTTACATCGAGGCACTCCTCTAAATCAATCAAAGAATTCTTCAGGTTGGAACAACCCCCTTTTACAATTTTGAAAGAAAAATCATATTCTTGTAAAACTACCAACCATTTGGCCAACATGAGAGTGCTCTCAATGGAAGCAAGAATAGAAGAGGGAGAGAGAGAAACAGAGAGCCACACAAGTTTTGGTCAGTGCAGAACTCGGTCTGTAGGGGCCCTAATCTCTGATACTTCTGAGCCACATCTCTCTATCTTGTGCTGTATGGCAGTCACATGGCAAAGATGATGGTAGCTAGTTGTGAAGAGGTCAGGGAAATATTTGAACATTTCTAGGAACTTGTCTTTATCACTTGGAGTGAGCTCTGGGGAAAGTAAGGATTAAAGTTTTGGAGGACTAGCTGTTACCTTTTTTGCAAGTGGCGGGGTCGGAGACACCCCCATCATGTAAATTTCCTCCTCTAAGAACTCCTCCCCCTCGTCTAATTCTTCCAATGAGACACCGAGGATGAGAGAGTATCACTGTCTTGCTCCTCTTCTTCTTCTGGTTCAATGGCACCTGGTTGCACTGGGATCTTCTCCTTAGAAGCTCCAAAAGGTATGTGTCCTATCTTCCAATAGCTAACTGCATCACTCTTTCTCAACCATGGTCTCTTGAGTATGGCTAGGTAACTCCTGCCTATGTCTTCGATGTCCACTACATAGAAATTGATGGTGGTGGTCGACCCATTGACAATGATAGGCAAATCCTCAATGACTCCCAAGGTGGCAAGTCGTTGACCATCTGCTACCTTGATTCGAGTGGAGGAATGCCTTGTGCATTTCAAATTTAATTTCTTCATGATTCAGGGCACCATGATATTACATGCAGCTCCCCCATCAACACACACACTTTTGACATGGGAATTATATATGATGACATCTACTGTATGTGGGTGCCGATCAATTTCTTCAGAGATAGAAGAGACCTCTCGTACCTTTTCCTTTTTCTTGCTCCTCCTTGTTGAGAGCCCTTGATGCAGCTCACGTCTCACCTTAGGGCTTAATGCTATTAGTTGAGGGAGCATGATGCTCAAAGACCGCCGATGAGCAAGGTGGTGAACGATCAAATAGTCCTCTTGCCCCGAGCCAATGGGAAAATCCAAGGGTGACCACTTTCTCCTACGAGATCTTTTAGTCTTCTCTGTTGGTGGGTCTGCCATCTCAGCATCTGAGGGCTCTGAGAAGGACACCTTCTTCCTAGGGTGGCTCGGTCCATGGTTTGGAGAGGGGTCCGAGGTGGTATGACTTTTTTTCCCGAGGTTAAGAATCTCTACGTTAGAATCCTTGGTGGCCTGATTCACTCAGAAGATTCACCCTTGGAATATTGGGACATTCCGTGCTATAATGACCCTTCTGGTGGAACTTGTAGCACACAACATTGGCATGTTCTCTTGGAGGGAGATTGGCTTGATTTCTGATGCCCACCATCTCAAGCCAAAGATCATTCATGGCCTTGGCTAGTAGGCCATTGACTCCGGGTTCCTTAGCAGGAGGGGCCAGGGGAGTAGGAAGGAGGGGGGCTCGTGGGCAAGGCTAGGGAAATCTTCCAGGCGGAGGTTGAGGATATACTCCTTGTTGAGGGTAAGCATCTAAGGGAGGACATACATTTGAGGTAGAGGTGGTGGATACATCCCTAATGAGGGGTGGGGGTATGCCCCTGAGTTAGACCCCCTAGGTGGTTGTTGTAAGAATTGAGGGGGTTGCAGAGGGACAATTGTCTTCTTTGAAGTGGGGTCAGACTGAACTTTATCAAAATTTTGAGCAATCTCATGTCCTAGCACCATAGTTTCTAGATTCTCCTATTTAAGCTTGAGGTGGAATTTGTCACTTGCTCCTGCTACAAGGTAGCCCAGCACATGCTGAGTCATTCTAGCTTTAAATCTGGCATTGTACTTTTGCATGGCAATTAAATGGTCCAGGAGCACAGTCACTTGATCCACATATCAATGCACCATCTCACCTTCTGACTGGTTCAAGTTTGCCACCTGTAGGTACACACTCTCTGGCTCCTCTTCTTTGCAGAAATCCTCAATCATCACTGCTGTTAACCTTGGCCAGCTTTGGTGAACATCGTTGGCCTACTTCTCATACCACACTTGAGACAAACGCTCTAGAAATGTGGGAAGAACCAACAGCCATCTATCTTCAGTAAGAAAGTTGAGAGAAACACAACGGTGCTTGAAGGCCACAAGATATTCATTTGGATTTTCTTCAACCCATCCATAGAACACAAGAATATCAGCCATGTTTGAAAAATGGAAAAGAGAGAGTTAAAATGAGGCTTATCTATTGGCAAACAATGGAAAGAGGTAGCTTGAATTGAAAATTGAGTGAAGATACATCCACAAAGCACACATAGGCAGGGTAGGGTGTGACCAGTGTATTGTGAAATACTACATGGGAAGAATCTTCAGCATAGAATAGCTCGTAGATGATCTTAAGATGACCAACCCTCATGATATCACATCCATCTTTAAAGCGAGGGTTAGAGACACAGCGTTGCATGAGGTTGTTCATCAAGGCAAACAAGAATGCCATGACAAATGTCAACAGTTAGAGAGCTTGCACATCACTTCAGCTTCTTCCAATTCTTGTAATTGCCATGCTATTTCTTCAAGGGGTGTGCAGTCTGGCATCCTTCTTTTGAGCAATCTCCTTGAGGACCTTTCTGATGATCTTCTGAAGTCGGTAAACTCGTATCAAATATGCCCAACACTTAGTTTCATGATGACCACAACCTTTGCATTCCTTACAAATGATCACCCTCCTTTGTGGCTTGCGGCTTTGTTGGGGCGGTGCTTCCACTCGCTTCATGTGTGATCGAAGTACAAGCTTCATGTGCCAAGAAATCAACAACTATATTTTGAGCTCAAGGGATATGCTGAATTTTTACCTCTTCGAATTGTTGGAAAAGTTCCAATGCTTGTTGATGTCATGGAACCAAGCCTTTGCTCCGCACCTTCCACCTTCCACTAACTTGTTCACACACGAGTTGAGAATCTCCCTCGGGGGGGTCACTCATCATATGTAACCCTATCATGTGAGTTCAATAGGACATTTTTTATTCCTAAATTTCTCAAAAATTAATATACATAAGGGAGCATTTAAAATGAAATGTAACAAAATTTACAGATTTGTATAGAAAAAGGGTACGTTTTATTAAGGAAAATTTTACAGATAAGGGATTTTACAAATAGGCCTCGAACGCACGTGATATAGAGGGTTCATACATAGTGACCCCCCCGAGGAATCTCCTTGCACCTCAAGTTGCTTGATGCAATGTTCTTGTGCCTTTTATAGCCCAAAAATGAGTGTCGAGTACTCAGCTTGATTGCAAGTACTTGCTGGTGCAGACTTGCTATAACAATACACCTCACCCCCTGGTGAAGTGAGCTTCACACCCACACTAGTAGCCTTAGTCGAAGGTTTGTATGTGCCATCAAATTGGAGGAGCCAAGATGTCATCACACCAAGACTAAAATTTGGACATCCTAAGTTTCCTCGGGGGGGTCACTCATCATATGTAACCCTATCACGTGAGTTCAATAGAAGGATATTTTTTATTTCTAAAATTTACAGAAATAAATATACATAAGGGAATATTTAAAATAGTTTTGGAAAAAATTTACAGATTTGTATAGAAAAGGGATATATTTTATTAATGAAAAAATTTACAGATAAGGGATTTTAAATATAGGCCTTGAACGCACGTGATATAGAGGGTTTATACATAGTGACCCCCCTGAGTAAGTTTCTCGGTAGTCCAAGATAGGTAGAAGGAGAGGGGGGGGAGAATTCAATACTTGAGCAAGATGTTCAGCACCAAATAAACTTGCAATCCTTTGTTGATAGTTTATCTTTAGACCAAAAAGTATTACAACTTGAAGCTCAAAATGAGGCACAAAAGGTTGATTGGGTACAAAGGGATTCCTTGGTCAAAACATTGCCAACCATAGCCGAGCCCTAGAAACATTTGTATCATCCCACCCGTCATCTCCTTGAACAATGCATTGTACAATCAGTTGTTGAAGATCGACATGAAGATCAAGAAAGAGATCTCGCCAATTGGTAGCCATAATGAGTAGAGGACCGAGCACCAGATCGTTGAACTCGTCGAGAAGTGACATAAATATCCACCCTCCTCGTGTGGCATGCGTCCAAGGAGTGAACTTGGAAAAGTTTAGAATCTATAATCTAGTATCAGATATGAATAGAGCACATGAAATGAAGTACTTTTGCTTTTTACAACAAGAGGAAACTCCCTATGGTTAGAGAGTTACAATTCATCAGATTTCACCATATAAGCAATATCTTTACACTTTCATTACTTCCTATTTGCTGGCCCATTGGTAAGTCTTCCTTTTGTGAATGGGGAGGTCTTGGGTTCAATTCCCACTCCTTAATAAAAAGAGAGGAGAGGAGAGGAGAAGAGAAGAGAAAGAGAAGGAGAAGCAAAAGAAGATAGAGGCGCGAGATCTTTTGTAGGAGCCCTAAAAGTCTGTCCGCAACGGACAAGTTCACAAGAAGACGCAGGAACCCAGGAAAACAGTCACGATTTGTTCGCGACGTGCAGATGCACCAGAATATACAAGAATTCAGAAAATAGTCATGATTTGTGGTCTGTTCGTGATGCGCAAATGCACTAGCTACGACCACGAGGCGTGCGGGTGTTGCAGATGCACAGGAGTGATTCTGCAGGTGCAGTCGACCAAAAGATGCATGGCACTGCAGAGAAGACGTGTAGGAACCAAAAAGATGCACAGGAACCGTAGGCTAAAGGTGCAGGAACCGCAGGCTAGAGGCACAAAAATTGAGAAGTTTTGCAGCTGTAGAGATAGATAACTATGAGCGGAAGATACGCAGATTGGAGGTGCAGAAGCAAAGAGCCACACACGGAAGTACTATGGAACTATACCCGGCTGTAGGAGTAACAAATTTTACACCACTACCTGTGGAGATTTTGATCCCAGTAGCCACACCAATTCTATTCACTAGAAAAGAATACGAGGCATGATGCAAGATGCAAGGCATGGAAATGCTCGAGGGCCATAGAGGAAAAGGGAACATGAGGGAAGAAGCATTAACATAGGTGTGGAAAAAGGATTAAGTGGGGTGGGAATGAAGAGAGGAACTATGCCACAAGGGGGAAGGGAGAGGAGGAAGAGGAGCATGTACATGATGGGAGGTGGAATGTAGAGATGGAGATATCAAGGGAAGAGAGTCATGCTTTATGGGAGAGATGGGAGGGGGAAATCAAAGTACTAGCTAGGTGGCTTTACACGAATGAGCGTGTTCCATCAAGGAATAGCCCCCTCCTTTTATAGCCGAGAGGGGATCTCTCCCAATAAATGCATCCTCCCACATGCATGGTGTGTGTGGAAGAGTGTCCCATGTGGGCTAGATAGTTACGCACTCTCAATTGTGTGCAACAACCCTTTGTCTCATTTTTCCACATACATCAACCCCCATATCCCAAGTCTAAGATACTCCCTTGGTCTCTTCCCAATTTTATAATATGTTCAAACATCTAGGAGGACAAGTGGAGGGTTGGCACAAGGAATTCTTGCCACCTCATCCTACTTTCCCATTATTTAACTTGCATTCTTGGACTTTCTACACCCCCCCTCACATGGGCCTATCCTACATGGAGGAAATAATCCAATATAATATCCATCTCCACCTATTTTATATTACTTCTCCCATGGTCCTTGGGCCATATCTCACTAAATGCAGATGTGGTGTACAACACACCTTATGGGTCCTCTTACATGGAAGGGTGGCACATGGTCATGCCCTGCCACCTCAACCCTGGGCCTTATGCACACCATATTTTATTATACTATTGCCACAAATACAAGCACGTGCACACATATTTATGCCTTTTACTTTGGTCAAATTTATCCATAACAGTGTGTGTATGTACTATGATGGTTGTAGTTAGAGTTTCTTTTACTTGGAAAGATCATATGTCTAATGAGGAAAAGTAATGATCTGAAAGCTGGACATATGAGTGAGCGTGTCTCTATGTACATGTGAATTTAGTGTTGCTATGTTTTCATGTGTGCACATCTACTTACATATATCCATCTTGACTCTCACCTACATGATTATAATCTTCTACTCGTCCATTTATTTATTTATTTGTGTGTGTGTGTGTGTGTGTGTGTGCATGTGTGTGTGTGTACCTATATATGTACTGTTTGCCGGAAAGGAAATAAAAACAAGAGGCTAGACACTAAGCATGGCGATGCTCAAGGGCCATAGAGGAAAGGATAACGTGAGGGCGAAACGTTATCATGGGAGGGGAAATGGGATTAGAAGGGGAGGGAGTGAAGAGGGAGACTATGGCACAAGGGAAAAGGGAGAGGGGGATGAGAAGCATGTACATGATGGGAGGAGGAATGTAAAGATGGAGACATTAAGGGAAGAGGACCACGACTTATTTGAAAGAAAGGATGAGAGGGAAATATCAAAGTACTAGCTAGGTGATGCATCCTCCCACATGCATGGTGTGTGTGGAAAAGTCTCCCATGTGGGCTAGGAGGTTACGCACTCTCAATTGTGTGCGACAACCATTTGCCTCAATTTTCCACATAAATCAAGCCCCATATCTCAAGTCTATGATACTCCCTTGGTCTCTTCCCAATTTTATAATATGTTCAAACCTCTAGGAGGACAAGTGGAGGGTTGGCACAAAGAATCTTGTGACCTCATCCTACTTTCCCCATTATTTAACTTGCTCTCTTGGACCTTCTATACCTCCCCCGCATGGGCCTATCTTATATGGAGGGAATAACCCAATATAATATCCATCTCCACCTATTTTATATTACTTCTCCCATGGACTTTGAGCCATATCTCACTAAATGCAGCCTCGGTGGAGGGGTGGCACATGGAGGAGCCATGCCACCTTACATTTTATAATATTACTACCATGGATTATGTACAACACACCTTATGGGTCCTCTTACTTGGAAGGGTGGCACATGGTCATACCCTGCCACCTCAACCCTGGGCCCTATGCACACCATATTTTATTATACTATTGCCACACATACAAACACACACACATATTAATGCCTTTTTCCTTAGATAATTTTATCCATAATAGTACCCCCCCCCAAGTAGGGAATGCACAACATTTCCATGCCTGGGTACATCACGCACAAAGAAAGGCTTGAGGTAATGCTTGTTGATCACCTTCTTGCCATATGGTTCATGTAGCTCTTGAACTTGTACAGACCCATTGCTACGTTCCTTGATGACTTTGTATGGACCAGCAGTCCATAGTGGCAGAAACTTCTTATCCATTTGGTGGTCCAATCTATTATCAAAGCATAGCACAACATCCCCCTCAGCAAAGTTTCTTTCCCATCCCTTGCGAATCTTGGCATCTAAGCGGGCCTTTTGTTGATTCTTTTGGATCTCTGTTTGGTGTAGTGCAAGGCATTGGGTTTCATCTAACTTCTCAAGTTGTACCAATCTGGCCTCTACATGTTCATCTTCTGTCATCCTTTGTTCCTGTGCCAATCTCAAGGCCAGAATCTCTATCTCTAGTGGTAAAACTGCCTCAGTACCATACACCAACTCAAAAGGAGTGTGACCTGTAGATGTTTTATGAGTGATGTTGTAACCCACACGGCTTCAATGACCTTCTAATCCCATTGGCTCCTGTTCCCTGTGGCCATTTTTTCGATGGTTTTACAAAGGAGGCCATTGGTCCACTCTCTTTGACCCATGGATGCCGGATAATAGATGCTAGAAGTGTGATGATCAATACCCATGCAATCCATGAGTAACTCCACTGCTTCATTTAAGAATGGACTCCCATGGTCAGAGACAATCTCCATGGTTGTCCCAAACCTTGTGCAAATACTATCCCAAGCCTTACCATTTGCAGTGGGGAGGGTGATAGCTTCAGCCCACTTAGTGACATATTGAGTGGCTACCAAAAGATACTTCTTTTTGCGGGCAGTCATGGGCAAGGGCCTGACAAAATCTATTCCCCACTTTTGAAACGAATGGATGGACATCACTGGGTGATGTTGCCCAGGACGCAAATCCTTCCTACCAAAGAATTGGCATGGTTCACAAGTTTTGCAATACAAAGTGACATCCTTGAACAAGGTCGACCAATAGTATCCAGCATGTAAAATCTTCTTAGCTGTATAGTCACTAGCATAGTGGCCTCCACAAAATCCATCATGATAATGCTTCAACACCTTAGGCACTTCATCTGCATCAATGGCCCATCTTAGTGCCCCATCCATGCCTTGACGGTACAACACCCCATCAAGGAGGGTGTAGCGCCTACTATCTCTATGGATCTTCTTTCTCTCATAGCTAGTACTTTCTGGAGGAAAGGAGAAAGTAGTCAGAAACCTATAGATACCACCATACCATGGATAATCTAATTTTCAATTTATATGGTTTCACTCTTAGGGTCAAAGCTTGAGCGTCCCATCACCAAAGGCGAGTGATCATAAGGGCCAAGGATCAGACAACCTAACGAGGGTCAAGGAGCAGGCGCAACTCACGAGGACCAAGGATTAGGCCAACAAGATGAGGACGACGATGACGACAATGATTTGAATGAGTAGTAGTAGTAGTAGTAGTAGGAGTTTCCGTATACTTCTCCATGTATGTCATTTTGTATATCGGCTCGTTGGAGCGATTTTGTATCACCCTTTTTGAAAGGGTAATTTTGTAATAAACAATATTGTATATGTTTGACATGTTTATGCTTTTGTTGCTCGATCATTTCATTTGAGCGATTTTGTATCACCCTTTTTGCAAGAAAATTTTTGTAATAAAAAACTTCTTTTTATAATTACCAAAAAAAAAACATTAGTGGGCCAAAACAGGGCTTGCTATGGCCCTCGGGGGGGTCACTATGTATAAACCCTCTATATCACGTGCGTTCAAGGCATATTTCTAAAATCCCTTATCTGTAAATTTTTCATTAATAAAATGTACCCTTTTTCTATACAAATCTGTAAATTTTTTGGAAATTGTCTTAAATATGCCCTTATATAAATTAACTTTTGTTAAATTTAGATATTAAAAACATCCTTTTGTTGAACTCACGTCATAGGGTTACATATAATGAGTGACCCCCCCGAGCTATGGCCCTGTTTAGCCCCGCTAATGCTTTTTTTTTAGTTCTGTGAATTGTCGCTATATAGCGACGTTTACCAGAGTTGCTATATATCGACGATTATCAGTGTCACTATATAGCAATGTTTATTAGCCTCGCTATATAGCAACGCTTTATAGCGATCGTTCTTTTTCGATGCTTTTAACCACGTTAATAACAAGGTTTATGCCCGTTTTTTTTAATTAATGTAAAAAACGTCGGTATTTTCATCGGAAAAGGGCCTATGTCTTGTAGTGATTCTTTTCTTAAAGTGTATAGTTTTTTCTTAAAGATCTTTTGAAAATTTTAGGATGTATATACCATGGAATTTTAGTTCACATTGGTAATCTTCCAAGGGAATCTCATTATTTCTAACTATAATATTCTTATTGATGATGTGCCTTTTTTTACTCTTCATTATTATTCTTTAGTACATTCTTGGTTTGTAAAATATCATGAGAAATTGTATGATTATTTCTCACTAGTTTTGTATTTCACTCTTGGAATTTTCTAGATATATCTTCACTCTGAGCTAGGAAATGTAGACGAGAACTTAGATCTATGCACAAATGAGGAGTAGAAAAGAAATGGCATCATTTTCACTAGCACATTCACCATTTTTCTTTAAAGATTGTCTAGGCATTTTTTAAGAAGGCTGTGGCACTAGCTTGGCACTAGTGGATGAGTGTCTTTGAGTTTTTTTTTTGGTTCCTTGGTTAACAAGATTTGGAAGAGATCAATATCATTTCCATTTTCCCCAACTTATTGTTCATAGTTTCATTCTTCTCCACTCATAAGGGAATTATGGCCAATGTTTAGATTCAAAGATGATGGCCCATAGTACCGATGCTTGGCCACTTAATATTTTAGGGTCAGTCATGTCTACGAAGAGAGAAGCCGTTCTCCAATATCCTTTACATTTCATCCTTGGGCCATTTGCAAGAGAACTATTTTCAATGTCTAGATCAAAAGGTGACGAAGCTGGTGTTAATGCTTCACCACGTAAGTGTTTTGATGTCTCTCTCATATCCTTGATGCCTCATGTGCCTTCCTCCTCGTTTGAATTCAATCCTTGTTGTGCCCCTTCCATCCATTCTAGTGTCAAGTTCCATAGTGTCTACAATGGAGCTCATGCCATGAATTGAATCATCTTCTCAGCTGCCTCTTTCATACTTGTAACTTCAACTCGCAATCAACTATCAAATGACAAATAAACACATTAAAGGAAGTTACATTGGAGTCCCTTCCTCTTATGCTCTCCTTTGGGGAGCACATGTACTGCTCACATTTTAAAATGAGTACTTGTTCCAGTAATAAGTTGATAGAAATTACATTGGAGTCCCTTCATCTTTAAATCTTTTATTTTCTATTGGGGAGCACAATTACCCCTCCTATTGTAAACTTCTATCAATCCTTTTTTAGGATTCTCATTTCAATTCTCTACTAGTGTAAGCTACCTAGAAGGGATCATGTTTTCAAGATGACACTTGACTTTCTTATGTGGGTTGACTTTCATCCATCAGGTGGCATCTAATCCACTAGGTGTGCCAAAAGTGTTAGCTACGAAATTAACTCTTGAGTCATATTAGAACTTGGAATTGTGCCTTGGGAGTTTAGGGAAGAACATAAGGGTAAGCAATCCAAGAAATTAGTGTTGAGGCCTTAGAGATCCATGGAGTCATGAATAACTAGATGCCTAACCAAAGTCAAGTTGTAGCAAATTGAATGGCATTCAATGGAAGATCTAGACAAAAGACATAAAAACTAATATATTAAACAAGAAATGAAATATTTGGCACTAAATTATCAGAATTATAAAGTAGAAACACCCAACTCTTAAGAGGAGGGTGAAAATTTTTAATAGATGCTTCCTAAACCCAAGGTAAACAAGAAAACATTTACATAGCAGGCATGACATCTAGCCTTTAGGGGAAGCATGAATACCAAAACTTAGTGACACAAAAAGGAGATTTTATGATCAAGAAGCATGCGAATACAAGGGCTTTATGAAGAATATAGAAGGTCTAATCATCATTAAGGTGGAAATGCTTAAGAAAGGCCAATCAAAAATTAACTCAGTGGAATTCTAGATAGTGCCAAAAGTTGGTCACAAATAAAGGCATATTGAAAAAGAAAATTTCTTGTCTCAATATCTCACATACTAATAAGAGGATCCAAAAAGGCCAAATACATAATTTAATTTTGTCACTAAGCACATTGACTATAGCTTGTGTAAGGAATTCAATCAACATGAGTTGTTGCTAATGTATGGTATAGGCTTAGTGGTAAAATGTCTAGGTAACATGAGAAAATGCATACAAGGAAAGAAAAACACAAATAGATATTGTTGGAAGAGTTGTGGATGAACTAAAGACATAGAGAAGCTTTTAGATGTTTAAGATGCAACCATAGTTTCAGAGAGCTTTCATTATAACATTAATGGTTGAATATCAAAGTGAAATACAAAGAGAGAAACCACAATTTAATAATATGTGGATTAAAAATATGCATAAGCGAAGCCTCACGTGATAGGGAGGAGAGTAAATGTGTGACAAACACTCATTTTTACAGAATATTATAGCTTACTAATGGTCCATCATTTGTGCAATTTCATACTTTCATATTGATTATGGATGCGTGTGCAATTAGTTAACATTATAGCCAAAGCACAATTGGACTTCTACTTAAGACATTTTGTACCATTCTATCTAACCATAGAAACATTATTCTTGGAGTTCTTTACCTAAGCAAAGGATCTCCTTGAGACATTTTGTACCATTCTATCTAACCATAGAAACATTTTTCTTGGAGTTCTTTACCTAAGGGAAGAATGTTTGGCCTTCTCCTTGTAGGATCAAACCCTAGGGTACCCTAGGGAGTCACGCTATGAATATGTAGCATAGCACATTAGTTAATAAAGAGGGGGATTTTTTTTATACTTATCCAATGTGATGAATATATGTTGACATAGGGGAGATTTAATATTCAACACACAAACATGTATATATATGGAGAATAATTAACATTTATGTTTAAAAACATAAAAATATAAGGGTATTTTAAATGTGGACTTGCTTGCCACTGCATCTCCCCCCCCCCCAAAAAAACAAAGGCTACCTTAGGGATGAAACACTAGGATGCATTTTCCACATACAAAAATAGCCTTTGTACATATGAGAAACTCCTTGGCTATGGTTGTAACTTGAACTTTGAATCAAAAAGTTAGATTAATTAGTAGACATTCATCGAATCTACTGAAAATCTATGGATTTCAATTCGTATTCTATGAGTCTAGAATTAGATTGAATGATATTGTAATTACGGGTACATTAAAATCAACTGCATTAGGATTTGTCATTGGGAGCAAAAGCAAAGCCATATAAAGATAAATTAGGATATCCTAGGCTTGTCTATTAAAAAATTCGGTGAGGTAAAAAAAGGTAGGCCCTTGAAATGAACAAGGAGTTTAGGAAATAAATCTTGAAAGCAGATTCTAATGAAATTCTAATGATGTACATTAATAACGCTTTTAAAGAATCGGAGAGCATGAATTCACTACATGTAAGGAAAGATGCACATGTGTGGATGGGAATGGGAAAAGGTGGTCCTAACCATGTTCAAATATATTTTTATCAGATTCCCATCCTAGGCTATGCTTACAATCAACAAAACAGGGGATGGGTTAGGTGGGAGAGGACACATGGCATCATTTCATGTATTATTCTACCTTAAAAAGGGGATCACATTCTAGCTCCAATTAGGCCTTGAGGCCACAATCCAGGATAAGGAAATGTAGCTATTTCCATTTAAAGGGGATCCCATTCGGGTTGCTAGAGTCTTGAGACCGTGGTCAAGGACTAGAGAAAGTGTGGCTATTCTCATAGGAAATCCATCCTAGACGACTCGCTTTAAAATGGGGCTAAAGATGACAAAGAGATTTCAAGTCTAAACCCATCCTAGACTACTTGCTTTAGAATGAAGAGATTTCTATCCTAAACTCATCCTAGTCTCAACCAAGTGCTAAGGCCCTTACTAAAAGGTTTAGGTCTTATGTAGAAGGACGAGGAAGCCATAGCTCAAGCAATCTTAAGTTATTTACAGAATCTCATCTAGAAGGAAGATGAAACCATGGCTCAAGCAACCTTACGGTATTTACATAATTCTCACGTAGAAGGAAGAATGAAGCCACAGCTCAAGCTATCTTCAGCTATTTACATAATTCTCCTTTGCTGAGTTCTTGAAGAGGGGACATTCGCGAGCACATGTAGCAAGCTGTCTTTCACCAGGAAGCGTAACCAGTACAACGCTACTGCACCTGCTGGATTCATCAGCTGCACCTGGAGCAATTTGTTGGCTCATTGATACTCCCCTTAATGAAAGCTGCTGATTGCGCTCCCTCATCCGTCTATGTTGAAGGTAACAATGACGGATCACAATGAAAACGATCATGACCAACAGCATCACCGCAATCATGCCCGAGACAACCGTGAGCCCAGTCGATGGAGCACATGGTCCTTGTGGCTTTAAACAGCTTGCTTGAGACGAAACCATTGTAAAACCGGGCGCAGTTCTCTTTCCACCACTGTCTGCCTGCACAAAGAAAGCTACTGGTACAGTCATGACAAACGTATACAATTCCAATTTCATTCTAGTAAGAAATTTGAGAACCTCAATGTCTGTTTAACCACGGAAAGCGTCTTCCAGGAGCTGGCAGAAAGCTAGGCAGAGGCAGGAGATTCTTCTGAATGTTCGCCCGAAACCTGCGCTAGAAGCAAATAACGTGGCATACATTTAGAACCCTCTAGCTAGTAACGTAGAAGGGCCGCCTCAAACGCAGCAAACATACTAGAAGTATATTACGTTGTCCCACTGTTTCTCAATCGTCTCTCTCTTAGTGAGGATGAACAGAAAACATCCGCAACGTTTGAATTGGTATCTTGTGACTTCTTTGTACAGCTGTAAGTAGAGGAATATTATGTTGTTGCCATCGTACTCAGGGAGTCCTGTATATCGTTTGCTCGAATCTTTCTTCACCTGCATCAACTTCGGAGCGTAGTTTAATTGGTGGAACGATGAATGCACGATGTAGAATGAACGCTTTACGCCCTTGCAGATTACATATTGCATCTAGAAAGAAGTGTCTAATCGGCTACAAAAGTATATGTACAACTGAGCTCGCATTTCTTGGCTATGGATGGTCGCGCGCGCAACTTCACGTACTTTGTTTCCTACTTACCTCCCAACACGTAAAGATCGTGGCCTGACATAAAACTATCGTGAGTTTCCTCTAGGCTTCTTTTTTTTTTTTTGCCTAGACATCTTAATAACTAGGCATGCCAACCCCAAAAAGAGGGGGGTGCCCATCTACAAGGGTTGCATTAGTAGCGGGCAAATATCTTGGACTTGGCATTCAAATGCTTGGAAAACCCCCCTTACCTCTCAACTTCTCTATGTCTTGGACTTAGGCAAATATCTTGGGCTTGGAAAAATATCTTAGGCTTGGAAAACCCCCCTTACCTCTCAACTTCTCTATGTCTTAGACTTAGGCAAATATCTTGGGCTTAGAAAACCCCCCTTACTTCTCCACTTCCCAATGTCTTCTGTTAAAGTCCCCCCTTTTCACAAGGAACTTTAGACTATTGCCTATATAGGAATTTGGTGTTGAACTAGGACATTTAAGCATATTTCCTAGATAAAAAGAAGGATTTTCTCCTCTTCATCTAGGAAATTCTTTTTCCTATATAGACAGCCAATGCCATGTAGGAAATTTGTCATGTAATATGGAGAATCAAGTGGATTCTATGTTTTGTATCTAGGAAATGACCTCTTCGTTTCACAGCAAATTCTATTTGCTATATAGATCACTCAATGCTATCTAGGAAATGTGACATCCCATATAGAGAATCAAATGAATTTTCTGTTTTCTATATAGGAAATATGTATTTTTATATGGATAATTAAGGGGATTCTCTATTTCGTATATTGGAAATGAGCAAGAATGTATCTTATGTATTGCAATTACCTACATACGAGTAGTTTTTTGTGTAAGAAAGACTATTGAATATTCCATATAAAAAATATTTCTACATTAAAAATGAGCATATACATAACAAGTGTGGATCATTGTAATTTTAATAAGATATCTAATGTAGGCTAATTACATATTCTTTAATTTTAGAACATTATGTTTCTTCTATATGGAGTCCAAATAAAAGTGACAATGAGAAGTACATGCGCTTATTTTTCTTCCAAAAAAATTCATGAGAATTTGAAATAAAGGTTTCTCCATTATTAATCTAAATTGTCAAATGCATAGATAATTATAATATGCTATGTAATTCAAAATTAATGTTCCAAATCAGAAGTACATGTGCAATGTTAAGTCGATAAGGCACTATCGTCTCACGTTTTCTAAGGTAAAAGTATATCTCAAGTGAAATTTTTTGCAATAGAGGGTGAATAATTCCTTTAGCCATGAAATACATAATGTGTGATGTCAAATGTAATATTTTGGTGTAAAAATCAATTATGTCATGCTCCCAATGATAAAATTATAACTCAAAATAAATGCTCTCTAACATAAGATAAATATTGTTTACCAATAAATATATGAAGTTGATTAAACTTATTACGAATGAGATGCTTATTTCCTGTAATAGTGCACATCTTTTCAGTTTTGTATGCAAAACTATTGTGTTGTAATGTCAATGGGATGTCCTTTCATCGTCAACTACATTCATATTTTGGTACCCCAAACATCCATGTACATTTGTAAATCAGTCCAAAACAAACCACTAGGTTGAGTGACTTACTGACCATATTAAAGTCTTTCATCTAATATTTACATAATTTTCTTCCCTCCCATTGTGTTTTCCCCTTATATTATCGTATTTAGCGCATACACATTATACATTTTGTATTATTATGTTGTGATGTTACTGCATCATCACTCCATTAACTTTTTGATGCCCTTCATCCAAATACATTTGAAAATAAATCCAAATAGACATGTACATTGCTTGCTATATTATCAATCCAAAAGGAAGCCATCTAGACTAACATAATTTGCTTCACTCCCATTTTCCCTTTACATCTTTGTATTCTACACATATACATTCTCATTTTGTAGTGCAATAATGGTAGAATATCCAACAACCCTCTACTAGACAAACATAGTTTTCATAAAAAGATGATGGTTGAAGAAATTTTGTATGAATCAAAAGAAACAAAGATTGAAAATGTCGAATAAGAACCAAAAATATGGTTTAGGTGATGTAATAGTAACAAAAAATGTTACCACATGCAATTGGCACAAGATAAATCTATTGACAATAGAAATGCATTATTAGATGCATAGTTTAGATTCAAACTACCAAAGGAGAAGTATCCCCATTGCCATCACAAATTCCCATTCGTATATTATTACTCTACTCATAATTGATGTCGAATTCACCATGAATCATTTCTTCCACTGTAATATGACTATGAAATGCTAAGTTGGTAGTTATAAAGAATTCAATTTTTGTGTCAAACATCTACACTATGCTAATGGTTTAAATCTTAAACTACATTCATATGTCCTACAACCATATCTAGTATCATTATGGCAGTCCTTTGTGCCTTGTTTTAGTCTGCTCAAATCTACCTTAGGCTACTTTTAATGAGACATGTGCAATCCCAAAAAAAACTTCTCATGATCATGCAATAGAATGAATAAGTCTTTAGATGTATGTCCTTGCTCTTGGACTGCACATATTATTTTTCAAATACCAAAGAAACTTGTAGTTCATTTGTTATTGCCACTCCATCCCCCTTCATTTCCCTCTTCTCTTCCCCTCTCCTTCTCTTCTTCCATCTCCCCTTTCCCTTTCCCCTCTCATGGAATCACATTGCAACGATTACTATACGATCTAGTGGAATTATTTTTATAAATCACAAAAGCATGGCCTTTCTTTGTATTACAAGTCATAGTTCACGGGTTCCTAGTCTAGTTTAACCTTCGTTAATTATTGTACTATGATGTGTACTATATTGTTGTTCTTAGGGATTAATTTTTCTCATTAGATGTCTATCATAGCAATTCTTTAATTTTTTCAATCATATGTGCTTTCTATATCAGAAAGAAAAGTTAATTCCGAAGTAGTAATTAACTTCTTTTATCAAATACTACTAGAATTTTATAATATAAGTTTTTTTTCAAAGTATATGTCCTTAGTCTTTATCTAAGAGGCCAAAGGATGATCTGAGAATTCCAAACTAGTTGTTACGATTCGATGAAATCATTACATTTCTAGAGGGAATTATGAATCAATTTAGCTTAGAACCTTTCAGTTGATTAACTTCTACTTTTATTATACATATGTGGAATGAAATTTTGACATAAGGCTCCATGAGGGGGTGGTAAATAAAATGATGCACCAACTTTGCATGTACTTGCAAAGTTCCAATGTTCATCAGACACCGAATGTGTGGCTAAGAAGGCATAATATCCCAAATTTTCATGTGCATCCTATTATGTGAGCAAAAAATATGTAACAATCATCAATAGTGATACCTCCAATCATCCCCCAATCATCTTATTGGGGTAATATACTTTGCATAGGTCTTGATTGAGTAGTTTCCATATCCCTACAAAGTCTTGCTTTTGTTGATGGTGCTTTTTGCATTCGAGAGTATGACATCCTTGGAGATGGTGTATATGCACGTATGCCATGGTTCATCAGGTTGTATGAGACCCCTAGCATGAACCTACAATGCAAGTTCAACTTTTATCTATCCTCCACCTGCAATGTTGTGGAGCATGCATTTTGTCGATTCGTAGTACCTCAATAATTAGAAGTTCGTAAACCCAAAGCCCAAGTTGGTTGCAAGGATAGTGGCATGTTGCATATTTGCACAATACACTACTCGCAACTGGGGATGTGCCATAACATGACGATTGATTTGATAGACCACATGATGACGATGTATCACATTGAATAGTTGAACCTATTGCTCATTCTCACAGGGCTGTAAGCAGCTTAGGCAAGCGCACAATGAGATGCTCTTGCTCGGTGTGTTGTGGCACTACATCGAAACTTGTAATGCCACTTTGAGATACTTTGTCATGTTTTGTGAATGCATAAATTTATCAAATGATCCAAATATGGGTGTATGGATTGTTGACCCTAAGGAAAGTCCTACATGAACTTATCAAATGATCCCATTATGGTCAATGCATGCAAGGAAGCTTGATATTACATGAACTTCCCCAATATGCCAAAATTCAATGACCACATTTCTGTGGGAGTCTGGCACTATTTCCCTCAGATGCTTGCACTTCACAACCTGAAAGTTCATATTTTGGAGGGACAAACCCCAGCGACATCCAAAGTTGTCTACTTCTAAGTCTGCCTAGCTTAGCCTCCTCAAGCTACCTGTGTTAGATAATAACCTCAATCTCCACCAGCAGTGTGGCAGCATAGATATCATTTGGCCTTTAATCCAGGTCACACTTTAGCACTATCCAAATGTGCAGTACATCATCTAATGTAATTTTTTCCTAATGGTCCCTCCAAACCCATGATCTAGCTTCCATCATTATTGAATGAGCTATAGCATCCAATATATCACAAGGATCTAAGATCCTAGATCTTTCTTGTCTCCACTAGATAAGTCTGCAAAACTTTGAAGAAGACAAATACTTCTTGTTAAATTTAAATGGTACATCCAAAGAGTGACCAATTACCAAAGGCACTATGAAATACCACAACAAGGGGAGATGGTCGGAGAGGCCTGACAACAATACATTATTCCTTGAAGGGACTAGCCTTCACTTGATCCATACATCCTATGAAGCCTCCTCTCACAAAAATCTTCATCCAGACACCTATTCGACTATGAGAAACTATCAAGAGGGTGCCCTCCTACAACTAAGTGATGGGCTATTGGAACACATGATTGGCGAGGTGAGAGAAACTATGGAACATAGGTGAGATGGAAGGAGCATGGAGGTTAGGTTTCACCAGAGGGAGGGAGGGCTCAAGGGGAAGGTTTTCCTGAGGAGGCAGGAGGCATAAGCATGGCATGCTTATGCATAGTTAAATTTTGGAATTTTAATTCCCATTTAAAATGTCCCGAAAAGTGTTAGAGTCTCCTTCAAGGCTCAAAGGACATCTTATGGAATAGAACATGACATCCTTGCTCTCATGCTCATTCATGAGCTTGCGAAATAGGTCGAATCTTTTCTTAGGCCTATGTTGCCTTGGTTAGATTTAGGGCTTATTAATTGAGGACTAAGCTAAGGGAAGGGGTGAGGGGCTAAGGTTGGGAGAGGGGTTAAAGGGATGAGGGGTTAAGGTTGGGAGAGGGTTAAAGGGAGAGGGGTTGATTGAGGACTAGGCTAAGGGAAGGGATGATGGGTTAAGGTTGGGAGAGGGGTTAAAGAGATGAGGGGTTAAGGTTGGGAGAGCGGTTAAAGGGAAAAATGTATTTTGCCAAAAAAAAAAACCAAGTCTGTGCAAGTCTCTCCCTGTCATTTTCGCATCTTGCGCCTTGTGTACTTCTTCTTGCTGCCTTGTACTCAGGTCCTTGTACTTCTAGCTCCCTGTCATTTTCACATGCCCGTAGCCCTACACTGAGTACGCTCTACCTTAAGTGCCTAGCTTCTACTTCACTTCTAGCTGCCTAGGCTCTAACCTTAAGTGCCTACGCCCTGCCTTAAGTGCCTAGCTTCTACTTCCCTCGCTTCTAGCCGCTTAGAGGCTCTAGCCCTATCCTTCTATTCCACTACAGCTGAGTCTCAGTGCTGAGACTGAGGTTCATGGTGAGAGTCCCCATGCCATTCACTCCATCAAACAATGTATTGCTGGTCGTGGAACGGTGTGTCCAATGTGCAACACTATTACGGTTGTTTAGAAAGAGCAGGTAAGGTTTGGTGCCATTTTTGGTGGTGTCTACAGGATGTAGGACGTGGCTAACAAAGTAACAATGGAGGCTTTTATATGTTATGTCTATAGGTGCACTGTACAAATCACGATGCACGTGGCCACCTACAGCGTTGAGCACTAAGGCTGACTATTAGCTGAACAATGAGGTAGCACTGAGGCTCCGCTCCTAGCTGAGCATTTAGTGGGGGCAGGACTTAGGAGAGCAAGCTCCAGGACAGTACAGGCTATGTATTTGTATAGGTACAAGTTTATAAATTTAGAACCATCAAAAATCTAAAATTGTATGATTGGATTTATTCTATTCTTTTGAAAGGCATATATGTGCTTCTATGTTTACGCTATTTTTTATGCTTTCATATTTCTTTATGCTTTATATGCCTATGCTTATATCTTTATGACTATGTTGCCTCTACCTTTATGCCTATGTTGATGCTATGTTTATGCTCTATATTTTTATATGCTTCAATATCTTTATGCCTTTGTTTATATATGCATTGAATACAATGCCTATCCTTCTATCTGCTTCTATATGTTTATGCCTATTGTGCAATTAGAAATTAATTTTATGTTTGTATGTTGGAGTCATAAAATGCTTATATTTTTATAAGTATAAAATTCTATCTTTTGTAGCATGATTCTCTCTCTCTCTCTCTCTCTCTCTCTCTCTCTCTTGCATGCTCAAACACACAGACACACACAAAGTTCTACACTCATGCTATGCATTTATGCTATGTACTAAGCATCGACAAAGCCAATGCTTGAACCATGTCCATATAGTTGTCTGCATGATATCTATGTTTACACTATGTTTATGCTTGTATTTGTACATGCTTCCATAATGGTGTCGCTTCTCTTACCAGCTAGTGTGGTTGGGTGGGGAAGGAAAGCATCATTGTGCTATTCTCTTCAAATTTGGTGGTGAGCATGTCTTTAGAATGTAATCATCGCGCCACTACTCTTTCAGATCTTCGGATGCGATGGGGTACAAAAAGCATCACAATTGCATCTCTAAACATTTTTTAATCAACAATTTAAAATTGCAACAACCAATCTTTCCTTAGTGTCATCCGAGGCTTCCATAATGGTGTGGCTGCTCTTTCTAACCAACATGGTTTCGTGGCGTAGGAAAGCATTGTTGTGGTAGTCTCTTCAAATTTGATGGTGAGTGTGTCTTTAGAATGTAATGATGGCACCATTGCTCTTTCGGATCTTCGAATGCGGTGGGGTACAAAAAGCATCGTGATTGCATTTCTAGACATTTTTAATCAACAATTTAAAATGGCAACCTTATCTTTCATTAGGGTTGTCCGAGGCTTCCATAATGGTGTGGTTGCTCCTTCCAACCAACGTGGTTGGGTGGGGTAGGATAGCATTTTTGTGGTAGTCTTTAGAATGTAATTATGGCACCATTGCTCTTCTAGATCTTCGGGTGCGGTGGGGTACGAAAAGCATCATGATTGCATTTCTAAATATTTTTTAATCAACAATTATTTAAAATGGCAACCGTATCTTTCCTTAGCGTCATCATCCAAGGCTTCCATAATGGTGTGGCTACTCCTTCCAACCAACATGGTTGGGTGGGGTAGAAAAGCATCATTGTGGTAGTCTCTTCAAATTTGATGGTGAGCATGTCTTTAGAATGTAATCATGGCGCCATTGCTCTTCTAGATCTTCGGACGCAATGGGGTACAAAAAGCATCGTGATTACATCTCTAAACATTTTTTAAGCAACAATTTAAAATGGCAACCTTATCTTTCCTTAGTGTTATCGAAGGCTTCCATAATGGTGTGGCTTCTCTTTCCAACCAGCATGGTTGGGTGGGGTAGGAAAGCATCGTTGTGGTAGTCTCTTCAAATTTGATGGTGAGCGTGTCTTTAGAATGTAATCATGGCACCATTGCTCTTTCGGATCTTTGGATGCAGTAGGGATACAAAAAGCATCGTGATTACATCTCTAAATGTTTTTTAATCAACAATTTAAAATCACAACAAATCTTTCCATAGTGTCGTCCGAGGCTTCCATAATGGTGTGGCTGCTGTTTCCAACTAGCATGGTTGGGTGGGATAGGAAAGCATCATTGTGGTGGTCTCTTCAAATTTGATGGTGAGCATGTCTTTAGAATGTAATCATGGCACCATTGCTCTTTTGGATCTTTGGATGCGGTGGGTATGAAAAGCATCGTGATTGCATCTCTAAACATTTTTTAATCGATAAATTAAAATGGCAATAAATCTTTCGTTAGTGTCGTCCAAGGTTTCCATAATAGTGTGGCTTGTCTTTTCATTCGACGCATATATATGCCATCGTGCTACTTGGAAGAAATTTGATGTGCATGTCTATTTAGAATGTAACTATGGCTTTTTTTGAATCATATTTTTTTGTTATGAATCATGTTCAGATTGTTGTAGAAGAGTATATACTTGGATGGATCGTACAAGTCACCTCGTCGGTCAGAAGAAAGAAGAGACCAAGCTCATGAGCAGAACTAAAGGCCAAGATAAAGCATTGCTCAATAAGGTCACTAGGGAATGTATGTTAGTGTTCATCAGTTCCTTATCTCAAAAGAAAATGGATAGAATTACACAGAGTGATCTCGTAGTATTCTAGATAAAGCTAGACATTGCCATAGAGGTTGAAAAGAAGTTGAATGATATGCAAAGATCAAATATTTTAGTCACTTCAAATTGGGAGAAACAGGGACTAGAGAGATTGACTGCATACATTGGTGGGCTTCTAGATGCTTATGATAAACATCTTTCACCTCTTACCCAACAACAAATAGATAGGGCCCAGATAGTACATTGGCATACACTTTGGCTGAACAGGAGGACTAGAATACATGCAATGGTTAGCAATGAGGCTAAAAGAGGTGAATTGACAAATAAAGCTCGGAGATCTTTTGTCCAAAATTCCCTTGTTGGTGCACACCATTTCCTAAAGATACACAAGCTATGCCTATTATGGAAACACGTAATGTGCATGAGGTCACATATTTTTGCAGGTTCAATGACGAATTTATAGAACAAGGTGATAAAATTGGCAGTGGGGCTTTTGGAACCACGTACAACATCAGGATAAAAGGTGTCCTAGGGTTGCTTGAGCATCTTCACTTCGTGGTCAAGCTATTTCATGGGAGCGATGAAATCATTATGCGAGAAAGGCTACAAGAGCTGGCAGTTGCAGCAGTTAAGCACCCAATATTGGTGTGTGCATTGGCTTAGACTAGAAATACTCCCAATTGGGTTATAACACCATATTTTAATGGTGGTACACTAGATGACTTCTTGAAGTAGCTTCCCACATCTATTGGGAGATATGCAGAGTACATGGACAAGCATTTTGAGGGAGGAAGCATAAGAGGACCAAAGAATGGGATCCAAAGGGTGAAATGCTCGAAAGAATTACAAATTTTACCAATGCTACTGTTGATGTGGCCCATGCTTTGGCATTGGGTCTTGCAGCATTGCATGAGCATGGTTGGATCCATGCTGACTTGCATCTTTGCAATGTTGTTCTAGGTTGGGCTCCCAAAGGATACGTTCAGATAGGTATTATTTATTGGGGCCATGCTCTTCTCTTCAATGAGAAAAGACCTATGATTTGGGCCAAGGGATTGGTAGAACCAGAGGATGATTTCAAGGCTCGTATCGAGAAGAAAAATAAATCTTGCCAAGCTCACAAGTGGCTTGCCCCAAAGCTTTTGGACCCCTTTGTGGCTTCTCCATACTCTCTTGCTTCGAATATTTATGCTCTTGGATGGGTGTTCAAACAATTAGCGTGGAAAGAAGAGGACATATACGAATGGTATGTATTGTTTACACAATCCAAGCAAAAATATGAGAAAAAGAAAACATCCCAATACCAGGTATTTAGTCTTTACTCATATTTCTCTTAATGTTATTTTACATGCAAAATAATTGGACCACTTGTTTTTATTATGTTTTCTTGATTTTTGGGATGGTTCTAAATGCAAAGAAGTGAAAGAGTTTTGGGATTTAGATTCTTTATTTGAGTTACTTGTAATTTGTGATAATCCATGTTATAAGAATGCATATAGATCATGGTCTAGTGCAAATGCATCTCAAGTTTTACAAAATGGTTGGAGCAAAGAACTACAAATGTATACATTTCTATGCACATCTTGTCGTCGTACCATTTGGTCGGCAAAGAAGATGTGTAAGGGAGATCCTAGAAATTTTGCACTTCTTTTACATTGGGATGGCTTCCAAGCAAGTCGAACAACTCAAAAGGATTTCGTGGTTGTTGAGATAAAAGTTTTAAATGCCAAAAAGAATTCTTCGATAGATGTGTTGCCAGTATTGTTCATCCCTTTTAGCTCTAAAAAAATAATTGAGAGCTCAAGTATTCTCTTTCATACATTTCTAAAGCCCATGGTAGAAGAGCTAGAAAGCTTATTCGTGAATGGCATCGACTTGATATATGATTATCCAATGCTTGATGTCATATCTCAAGGCAATTCTCTTTCCAAAAGCTTCACAGCTCGAGCCATGCTCATGACGGTTATAGGAGATCATCTAGCACATTGCAAGATTGGGTTATTTAAAGATGGACAGTAAGCATTTCGTCATAGGGACAAAGCCATTTCCACCTTGATCTCGTGTGTGGTAAAAGGCATACCATCACACTTACATCATCTTGGTCTTTTATTGATTGACATTGCGCATACATTTTACAATTTCACTAGGGACAATGGATGGTCAGAAGATACTATCAAAGTGGTCATGACCTTGCTACAAGCTTGGAGAGTAAGGTCCGAGGAATCTTTGGGATCAAACTCGTCTCCCTTAGAACATGTACCAGGTGTGTTTCACATGTTGAAGAAATTATCAATGCATGTAATTTGTTTGAAATTATTGTTTATTATGTAAACTAATGGTAGCTTGAGACGTGACTTATCTCTCCAATGCTTGAATGATAGGTAATGGAGAAATGCTTGATGATGTCACTAGCATGGTTCTCATGATAGCTATTGGTGTTATGGATTTGAGGGTAAAGTGTTGACATATGTGAATATAAAAACCAACAATCTACAAAATGAGTTATCATATTCTCACTATCATCGTAGAAGACTATTCACATGGATCTTTGTTCATATACAAGAGGATAGGGATGGCCTCATGCCATATGAAATATTGTGTGAGAAGCTGCATTGTTCTCTAATTACTCCAGATGGATATGATCTAGGCAAACTTGATTCTCGTAATTGTCATGAAAGGCACGAGTATGGGATGTTAGAGGTATCATTAGTTTCAAAGGCTAGAGAGCTTTGGAAATGTTACGTTTCTAACAAAAGAGGCTATCCATGTGAAAGGACAATAGAGAAAAAGGGAATCATAATTGCTCGAAAGAGGAGAGTGCATTGAACACCTACCATAGAAGAAACAAAGTATCTTAAACATTTTTGAAGTATTGAAGGAAATGAAATGCTTTTGGGACATATTTTATAGTTAACAAAGTCTTGTTTAGAGGAGAGATCAATAAGATTGGTGATGAGGTTGTTGTTAAATATGATCATGAAGATGACGTGATATCTAATGTAGGCCATTGGAAAGCATGCATAACGTCATTTCTTGTCTCACAACACAAGGGTAAATATATGCTTTTCTTTGGCGCGGAGTACTATATACAATGTATTGGCATTGAAGGTGGTTCTAAAAACTTAGTTGTGGAAACTAATACTAGCATGAGTGTTTTGCAAAGGGCTCATCTTCCTTTTACATGGGATTACATAAGGCCTATTTCCTCTCTGTTACATAAGTTTATTCCTTTACCACATGGGAGCAATGTCATTGCCTATGAAACCAAAGGTGTTGCAGTAAGAACACGACTACTACAACTTGGTAGTGTGGGGTGCGTGCCTCCTTGGACAGAAGAAAATGATGTCATGTTAATACAAGGTTTCTCTAATATGCACCATGCTGTGATAAGAAAAGTAGATTATGATAGGCAGAGATTCAAAGCTGCATGGTTGAAAGTTGACCTAAGACAGAGAAAAATGGACAGTGGATTTTGAAGATGAGGAGTGAAAGGATTGGAGCATATGCCTCGAGACTTTCTACAATTGGAGAGTGATACAACAAAGACGAATAGCTAAAGATGGAATAACAAAATATATTCCTCTTACATGGAAATCAATATAAAGGGCAACAACTTTGAGTCACCAAATCCTTTACACATTATACAAAAGCAGGTCTTGTCATGTTAAATATAATATGCTTTATGTAAATTTTATGTTTTATTTGAAAAGAAATGAGTTTATGTCTCGAATATTATTCTTTATGATATATTTTTTATTATCTCTTTTTTGAGACTTTGTTCTGTTTATGGCAGAATATTTGAAGACCAAGAATAATGGATAAAATCTTTGCTCTTTTGAGTGAGATTGCAAAATCCAATGTTGATGTGCCATCAATGTTGGAAGTCTTATCACAAAGCATTAAGCAAGACCAGCAAACTAGAGGTATGGATGTAAACATCGCACAGTCTAGAAGGGTAAGTATGGACATATCACAATCCTCTGTACCTCTAATAGCGGAGACATCTAGTGAACATCACTCCTCCATTGCTCCAATGGTGGACACACCTTCTTATGACAAAATTTTTCATGTTCCAAAAAAGAGGGATCGTGATGAAAGTGTCATTTATGTGAAGAAAGTGTTAGCAAAACACTTTGGTAATCAACATCAGATCCTTCTAAAAAATTATAGCATTGTCAAAGGATGGTTTAAAGGACAGTCTTTGCCTATGGATTTACGACACAAGAAGGAGGAACAAGAGAAGTTAAAACACATCATTCATGAGAATCATCAAGAGATTTTGCCATTGAAATTTCTTGGAGTAACTTAGACGAGGAAAGAAGAGGACATATATGAATGGTATGTATTGTCCACACAATCCAAGCAAAAGTATGAGAAAAAGAAAACATCCCAATACTAGGTATTCGATATTTACTCATATTTCTCTTAATGTTATTTTACCTGCATAATAATTGGACCACTTGTTTCTATTATGTTTTCTTCATATAAGTTTACTTTTTTGTAGATAAATACTGTGATGCCAAAAATTGGTATTTTTAATTTGGCATTGGTATTGTTTTTCTATATGTTTGATAAGAGTTGAGTATCAAGTGATAGCCTAGTAGCTCTCACTTATTTCTATTTTCTATGATATTATATGGGATTGAGAGGATGAGTGGAATGGCTTATTGTAAATACCATAGGTATGAATTATAAATACCTTGGTATGGGGTGAGTTATTTGTGTATGGGATATTATGGAGTTTTTAGAAAATAGGAAGAGTGAGTCATATAAAGAGGTGGGCTCATGTCCATGTGTTCCAATAATATAAGAGAGGCCACATGCCAAGCATGTGGAAGGCATGTGGAGGAGTGTGAAGTCAAGAGGAATCCTTCTAGAATTCCTATGTGGAATAAGGAGGATGTGGACATGTGGAAAAGAGAAGGTCCCTATGGGCTCCATGTGGGGAGATTCTTGACTTTCTCAATATTTTAAGAGTCTTGAGCATCTTGTGATGGGACACATGGCAAGAGTAGCCAAAAAGGACATGGATGGTGACATACGGGCTTATGTGATTGATGCAGAAAGGAATCTACAGGCAGCAATTGTAAATGGGTAAAGGAGGGTAACAAAATCTCTATAAAAGGAGCCCTCCTCTCCCTTGTTCATCAATCTCTTCCACCATTAGGCCTCATGTTGCTGTAGCTCTAGTCTCCTCAAGCCTCTTCCATGAGCCTTTTCTCCCTCTTGTAGATATTCTCTTATGTAGACTCTTGAGTCCATCTCTCTCTAGTTTATTCTCTCTCTATGAGTAGTCTTGGAGCTTCCACTCCCTCTTGTATGTATGAAACATCTTATTCTCCCTTGTGTTTGTAGTGTTGGAGTGGATTCTCACTCTATTGGTAATGGTCACTTGAGGTTCTCTCTCTCTTGAGTGTCTCTTCCCTTTTCTTTCTTTCAAAGCCTTAAAAGTTCTTTCCATTCGGTTGCTCACTGTGCACACATGGTCCATTTGTTTCCCAAGCCACCATGTAAACTTTTTTCCCTCTTCTAAGCAAAATCTATGAGGGGTGGATCGTTGATGAAGGTGGAATTTTGATGGAGCATCCTGCTCAGGCGAAATTAGCATGGGTGGAGGGCCGTTTTCATGACAGTTTGACCCCCTGTTAGTGTTTTGCTCATAGCTTTCTACTCAATAGTCCAATTTTAATGAAATTTATATCAGCATGAAGCTCTATTTAAGAGCATGTTCCTATGTGATCAGATCTTGAATCAAATATTGCTGCAAAGAGTTATGAGTCTCTGTGTCGGACAATCTGTTTTCATGACAGTTTTTACCCCGTCTAGTAAATTGTCCATAACTTTTTGGCCGCTTCTCTGTTTCTTATGAAACGTATATCAACACGAAGCTCTCTTTAAGCTGCATGTCTCTATGTTCTTAGATCTTGAATCAAATATTGCTGCAAAATGTCATGAGTCTCTGTGTTTGACAGTCTATTTTTATGATAGTTTTTACTCTCTTCCAGTAAACTGTCCATATCTCTTCAATTGTCTATCTGTTTTCAATGAAACTTATATTAGTGCGAAGCTTATCTCAAGACACATCTCTTTGTATGTTTGAATCTTTAGTATCATGTCTCTACTGAAAGTTATTGGCCTCTGTATCTAATGACAATTTGTAGAGTGTTTTGAGCTGTGTAAAGGTGTCTATAAAGGAGGTGCAATGTTTCCTCGGAACCTACCCATCGGACCCAATCAGCCCCTTCAAACTCCTCGATATATATCAGTTCATGTCATGGAGTCGCAAGATCTTCTTTCAACAACGTATCACTCTTCTCTTTGGCACAGTCCGGCTCACTGAGATTATGGCCTCTGCTGATCCTTTCCTTTTCCCTATGCTTGATTACAACATCACTTGGGATGTTACCATCTTCATTCTCATCTGAGTGAGGAAAGTATGGTGTGGTATCTTAGCATAAAAGCTTCTTTTTAATGTCCTTTTCTTAATGATAAATATCTTTGTCAGTCAGTTCGAAAGCAATAGGAAGTAGAGAGCTGCATGAAGTTTATTACCCCCAACTTCATGTCACATCTTTTGGTGGAGGCGCCAGGTACGTTTGGTATTGGATTCACCCCACCTTACTAAATGGTCTCGGGTGTACTTGATTGCATGTTATGCCCAGTATAGGCATGTGTTTCTGATGAGATAAAGAAGATGCCTGGAAGAACTCTGTTAGAAGAGATTGTAGCCCGTTTAAGAGAACTTGAAGATTGTGAAGGTGATGCTTAAGCTATTCGCACAGTCACCATGATCATATCCTTTATGTTTCTACTGTTGAATATGTTGGTGAATCGACAATGCTGTCAGTAGGCACAATGATAGATTGGGGATTGTTTCATGCACTGGCAGCTTGGTGTGAAGAAGAGTTGAGTCTTTGGGTAGTTTTTGACTATAATAGTGGAGTGGTGATTCTCAATGCTTTCAACTTCTTTTGCTATGCAAATGATGAAGAGTACAATATCTTGAAGATGTTATGTGCACTTCCAATTGTGAGAAGGGTGATTCTTGAATGCATGTATACATAATGTTTTCATGGTGCTAGTTGGTCACTTATTTTTGAAGATTTTGTTGAGGATCACATTGTGAAGGGTTTAAAACAAGTGGTTATGCATAATAAGTTGGTCTTAGTATACTAAGGCTCTGTGGGATCTTGTTTGAATCTTGTTTGGGATATTATTTGGATCTTGGTGTTTCCTTTTTGTGTTTCATCATGGTGAAGATTCTAGTGTTTCGAGGGACCCAAGGGGAAGACCTGGAGTCTTATCTTCAGGATTTCGTTCGAGGATGCCGGCTTTCTAGATGGTCCATGAAGGATCGGGCAGAGATTTTGCCTGATTTTCTTGAAGTTATAGCCTTGAGTTGGCATGAGACCTTGCCGGACTCTACCAAGGAGGATTGGGACCAAGTGGTGGCAGCAATGAAGCAGAGATTTGGGGCAGTGGAGTCACCAAATGCTTTGATGTTGCAGTTGGACTGGTTCTATCAAGGAGAGGGTGAGTTGGTCTCTTCGTTTGCAATCCAATATGAAACTTTATGGACAAAGTATGAAAGGGCAGCTTTGCGAGCTGTGGCATCTACATCATTGGCCCCTTAAAGTCTCTCAGGGATGGAGCACTTAAAGATGAGCAAATTTGTTATGGCTTTGGAGCCTCGTCTTCACTCAAAAGTAATGAGTAAAGATCCAACAACATACATGGAGGCACTTCGCATTGCGACCAAGAAACAAGCTTCTCTAAAGATCGAATCCTCTTTTGTGTCTTCAATAGCTTCAACTTCTAAGGTGGAGGTAATGGGCACTCCTCAGGTACCAAAGTCCTCTGAGTAAGATCATAATATCTCCCAATTGATGGCAGAGTTTGCTAATTTGAAATTGCATTTGGTTAATGCACGACAACCTAGAGCACTAAAGAGTGAAGATAGGCCTCGAGATAAGAGTGGGGTCACTTGCTATGAATGTAATGAAAAAGGTCACTATCGCCCCGAGTGTCCTAGACTGAGAAAGATAGAAAAAAAACAAGTAAAACACTTATTTCATTAATTTTGGACTTGTCAATGTACAAATTCATTTTTACATATACTTTTGGACTAGTTTTCAGATAAAATTTAAGAAAAACCCAATCTTCAAAGCACATATAAAAACATAAAGACAAGCATTTTTTTATATATTTTTTAAGGACATGAAACTAAAATTATAAAATTTAATGCAGCCTAGATAAGTTACATGAAAAAATAAGATTCAGCAGTTGTAAACTCTCTTAATATTTAATGGTGGTAATAAACACCTTCAAAAGTTACATTATTAAAGAAACTCTCACCATATTTATAATAGAATTTGACAAACACCAAAAGTTACAATAAGCCTAAGATAAGTTACACAAAAAAGAGTGGTTTACAAAAAAAAGAGTGGTTCAGTAATTGTAAACTCTCTTAATATTTATAATAGTGTTTAGGAAACACTTTCAAAAGTTAGAAGTGGAAGTAGCAAACTCTCACAATATTTATAAAGGTGTTGAAAAACACCAAAAGTTACAATAAGACTCTCATTGGAAGGCAAATCTATTTTCAAGACTACAGCCATTCAATTTGATGAATTTTTTATTTTCAAGCCTTTAGCCTAAATTCAATCCATTCAAGAGCTGAGCTCATCTCATCCTCATCGATGTAGTTAAAATTATAGAAGAGAAGTAAGGATTGATGAATTTTCTCCTACATAACACTTTGTTTATTCTAAATGGCTTGCGCTTCCTGGGGTGGAAATCTTCCATAACGAGCCATAACGAGCCACACGCAAAGATATCTCACTTTGAAAGTCTATCAGCTCTCTCCTATATGACTGCAATTTATCTATTTCAATAGTAGCCATACTTATTTTTCTTTTCTCTTCCTTCTCTAAGCCCTTCTGACAAGCAAAGTCATCCTTCTCGTACTGGGTTAATGGAGCTAGATTTTGCTTTCTCTCCTCTCTCTTTCCTTGGTTCTTGGAAATCCATACTTTGATGCTACTAATGGCTTACTCGACAGAATCGATTACCTTAAAAAGATCCATAGAAACGAGAGGAGGAAGGTAACGAGAGTGAGGAAGGTAACTAGAGGAGGTAAGGCAAGATGAAAGGAGTATGCTTGAGAAGAGGAGGTAAGGCTGTGGTCAAGATGGAAGGAGCAAGCTTGAGCAGAGGAGTAAGGTAAGAAGAGCAAAGTGGAAGAAGTGTTTGCTATGGGTGAGATATAAAAGACGAACGAGGTGAGGAAGGTAACGAGAGTGAGGAAGGTAACTAGAGGAGGTAAGGCAAGATGAAAGGAGTATGCTTAATAAGAGGAGGTAAGGCTACGGGCAAGATGGAAGAAGCAAGCTTGAGGAGAGGAGTAAGGTAAGAAGAGCAAAGTGGAAGAAGTGTTTGCTATGGGTGAGATATAGAAGATGAATGACTACTAGGGGATTTATAGAACTACAGACTCATAATGTGGGATGAAAGATTTAGAATAAAGAATTGGTAGAGGCTGAGATGACTAGATTATCTGAAGTAACAGATGCAAGACCGTAATGCGAGACATGTGAGACATGTAAGATAGTGAGTACATTGAAATCTATAAAATAAAATGATGGGATGCAAGACCATAATGGGAGACATTGGAGACATGTAAGACAGTGATCAGTACATTGAAATCTATAAAATAAAATGATGGAACACAAGAATGATATAATTATTAGAATCTCATCATGAGATATTTTTTTAATATAATATAAGTTAGACTTGCTGATGCAAGACTGTAATGCGAGACATGTGAGATGATAGATTTTGAGTACATTGAAATCTATAAAATAAAGTGATGGAACATAAGAATGATATAATTATTAGATTCTCATCATAGGATATTTATTGTATATAATAAATTAGACTTTCAAAAAACTAAAACCAATTTAATAAATTTAGAGAGGTGAGTTGTTCATTGAGTGAAGTAAAAAATAAAAGACCATAAATGTGAGAGACACATGAGATGATAGATTTTGAATCGGTTTAAATCTATGAAATAAAGTGATTGAAGACAAGAATAATATAATTAGACTCCCTTCTTTCATCCATCCTAGTCCTTCTACAAGCACATTCTTCGTTTATCACTCTTAATTTATCATCTCTCCACCCACCATGGATGTCCTTGGCATCGTCGAAGACGTGGAGTCTGGAATCGATAGTCTCAAACAATGGGTTGCTGACCAAGGAGCAAGGAGAGATGCAAGAATTCAACAAGGCTCTCCATTCACACAAATGGAGAGAGAGGAATTCGATGCACAGAGGCGGATAGAGAGGGAGGAGACTGAAAAGACAGCAAAGAGCAAAAGACTTTTACAATGTATTATAAAATCACGACAAGATCTCTTGGACTTCTTAAGCAACCTACGTTATCGAAGCACTCGGTATGGCGGATTTGATCGAGATGCTGAAAGAACAATAAAGGCCTCCCAAGAGATAATAAAGAAACAATCTGAGGCTATTTGAATTTCTTCCTTCATTGTAATTATGTTAACGATACGGAAGTGGAGTCCGTGGAAGATTGGATTGTTGAGAAGATAAGAGATACTAATGATGAGATCTTCTAGTGTGATCTCAGCCTCTATGGCCTATCCAGTGACTGTTTGAATTTCTTCCTTCATTGTAATTATGTTGACGATACGGAAGTTGAGTCCGTGGAAGATTGGATTGTTGAGAAGATAAGAGATACTAATTATGAGATCAGATAGTGTGATCTCGGCCTCTGTGGCCTGTCCATCATGATTACTTGAATTTCTTCCTTCATTGTAATAATGTTGAGGATATGGATGTGGAGTTTATGGCCTGTCCATCATGATTGCTTGAATTTCTTCCTTCATTGTAATTATGTTGAGGATATGGACGTGGAGTCTGTGGAAGATTGGATTGTTGAGAAGATAAGAGATACTAATTATGAGATCTTCTAGTGTGATCTTGGCCTCTATGGCTTGTAATAGTTTTGTATTCTCTGCAACAAGTCTGGTAGGGCTGAGTAGATCATATTAGAATTGCTAATACAATTTATTTTTTTAGAATTGCTAATACAATAATAATACAAATTGAATAAATATCATAAGTAAATATCCTAATGTATTGTAACATTTAACATAAGTTTAAAAAACACTATCATTAGTCAATACAAACAAGATAAAAATATTCAAGGACTCGTGTTTCTTTCTACATGTTTTACAACTGAATAGAGTCTGATGAGTCCTCTTGAGGCTATGATTCTCTAAGAGTACATTGAGTCTCTACTTCTTGTGTGGATGGTGTACATTGAGATTCTACTTCTGGTGCAATCAGGATAGACTTAATCTCTTCCTCCTTTGCAAGATGTGATGTTGTAGATGCACATTGAGTCTCTACTTCTTGTGTAGGAAGAATGCATTGAGTCTCTAATTCAAGTGGAGACTGTAATGCTTCTACTTGAGGCTATGATGCAGAAGGAGACTGAATTGTCTCTTGTTTTTCTTTAGCTCCCTTAGGTTCTTCATTGAGCCCATCATGTTGTTTCCCAATGGTAGCAGTTAGGTAGTGAACAGTCTTAGCCATAAAATCTTGTAGCTCAAGCTTTGTATATGCTTCTATTGAGACATGTTTAAAATTTTCATTGAGGAACAACATGAAGTTGTAGGCAATTCTCCACCCACTACTAAACTTGTCTTTCTACTCCACTGCGGGGCGAGTCTAGAAATTTGGTTGGTCTTGATGCTCCCTGATTTTCATAATCGCAGAAACTAACTTGTTTGCAGACCTGTCCATCATGACATATGACAAAGTGAATTTGTTTAGTAAATAGTAAGATGCATTTTCATAATGATATGATAAAAGAATACTTACTTGAACACCCCGTGAAAGCCTGTAAATGAATTGACAAACCAACAATGGCTATCATCAAGATCCCATACTATCAGGCTCCAATGTGAGCTACATCACCAATAAAGAGCGATAAGATTTATCATAATATTAAGTATTAATTGACATAATATTACAAATAAAAGAGTAAAAGAAAGATTGAGACGATACTTACTTCTCATAATATGGCATAAAGACAACTAGCATGCCATCCAAGTCTAAAGGTTGTAGCATTGAACAAACATCATCTACTATCTTCTTGGTATCACTAAGTACAGTTGAAAGGAGAGAATCGAGCATACACACACGATTCTGTACTGATCTAGGAAAGTGAGATATAACCGTACAGCAGCAATAAATAAACAAATGTTAGAAGCAAATTGAATCAAATGATTGAAGTATCAAGCCAAGAGATGTTCATATCAAACTTGAGGATGGCCATCATGACTTTGTCATTAGCCTCTTTCAAAGGGTCAGAGAGGATTGTAACTTCCTCGCTACCAAAAGTCAAAACACGAGGTTGCTTGCTAATGATAACCCTAACCTCAAAAGAGCTCCCCATTTCATCCAATACAGCGGTTACATTAGGACAACTTATGGGCGTAGCAACCAATGTTTCCTCTACATGCTCCACCATGTTATCAATAAATGCCTTAATGATAGATGACATAAATGCATATAGATGCAAGTCTGTATATGTCAACAATGAGGTTTCACTGCCGCTCAAATTAAAAATTTGAGCAAGGAGCAAAAAGCAGTTATATCTGACTCTCCACCCACAATTGTGGTCATCATTTTGCTTTGCTGCAGGGCATGTTACATACTCTATTTTATCTTCTAAGTCACCTTCCATTTGCATAATTGCATCTATAGCACCTACCAACTTTCGAGCCGATCTACACATCAAAATAGAAAACATAAATGAATGTGCACATTGCATAGGATGCATCTCATTGATGTAATTATGACACAAGTAGGTTATACTTACTCTGACACACTGCCATGGATAGATGCTATTGAATTGACAAAGAAACATTGCTTGGCTAAGATGTCCACAATTACCAAGCTCCAATTCAAGCTACATTATCAATTAAGAATAATTATTATTTGATATAATCCTCCACAATGTAAGAGATAAGCTAGGTAGGGATTGATACTCACTCCTCGTGATATGCAGTAAAGATAACTCGCGCCGTAGTCAAATCAACAGGTTGCAACCACTTAAAAACATCATCTATGGTCTTCTGCTTATTGCTAAGTACACTAGAAACAAGAGGATCAACCATGTATGCACATCTCTACATATATAGGGGAAGTTGTTCTAAAGCCATACTGCAATAAAAAGAAAAGAATATTAGTTCATTTGATCCAATGGAAATACAAAAGACTAAATTCAGTAAAAAGTTTGTGTCCAAACCTGAGGATGGCTATTATGACCTTGTCATTAACCTCTTTCTTGAAGTTTATAAGGATTGAAATGTCCTTTTCATCGAATAGAAAAGTAAGAGGTTGTTCTCGAACTGGAAACCTAACTTGAAATGACCTCCATTTGCTGCAAGGTATGATTATTTTCTAGAGTCATCCGATGGATAGCCAGAGCAGCTTTGCTTTCTTAAGATGAGCTTTCTATATTCTCTACTCTAGCTATGTCCTCCTCATCCTCCTCCTTTCCCTTCTCCTATAAAAGGATAAAATAATTATGGGATTCAAAATTTTAAATTAATTATAAATTTAAAAAGACCTTTAAATGAATAAAGAAAATTAAACATAAGTTTTCATACCTCTACATATCTTCATGGTCTTTTTATGTAACCTTCTGAGGCAAGGTCAGTGTCATACTTCTTCAGCTTCCTTACTATTGCTGGTGTCCTCACTATCATATCCAGAGCTTTCATCATTTTCATCATCTTTCTTACTCTCATCATACATGACCATCTCTATGTTAGCATCCTCTTACATGTGAGATCGAACCTTTCTTATCATACTTTATTGTGAGAGAAGCTACGGTATCAAGGTATTCCAAGCAAGCAGGGCTCTCAATAATATTTACATGGTGTCCTTTTCTGATAAGAGCTTCAAACAAATGTCCCATTCGACACAATGTGACTTCCCATCTGGACGGCAGCAAAAATTCCATCATACTAATTAAAAGATTAACACTTTTTGTTGGCCTTTCATAGTGATTTGCGTTGCAATGGAGGGGACTTGGAGCTTCATGCTCTTCCAGTAGTAGTTGCAATCTCTTTGCATTCCCTCATATTGTTCTATAAGGAGTGATCATTGTAAGGGCTCTTCATGCACAAGAAAAAGGTTTCAAGACTCTGTCTCTTGAGACCACATTCTCTCTTATCCCTTTTTCTTGAGTATATACCATTGTAAATCTTAAGCTCATTGCCATATTGTTTTTCTAGGGTAGCAAACATTTTTTCCTTGTCATCTTTATCAGCAAATATGACTATGTTACATAGTCCCACTCTACCAATGGTGGTATGTAATATTCTGTCAAGGAGTTGACGAATGTCATTCGATGATATTTCATAAACAAAGAAAAGTTGAGGCCTCTCCCAAGCAGTGTCATCAGACAAAAAATCATTCAATGAAGTCCCTTGCACTCAACACTCTTTCCAAACTCTGAAATGATTTCATGTATGAAAAAAAAGCCCTTGTTTAAAGTTTTTTCTTTTCTGAGAGTGTGCTTATTGATGACTTTTTGTGCATATGCATACACATTTTCTGGAATGTCACTTGTCATAGAAGGAGTAATTTCAGATCCATCATCTTCTACCTTCACCCATTTATGCGCCCAAGCCTTCTATTTAGCTGATGGTAAAGCTGATGCCATCTGCCTCACAATGCTACGATCAATTTTACATTGGCTAATTGGAATATTTTTTTCTACCAACAAATATTCAATTGCACTCTTTACTGCATCACGCTTGACCTGTTGGATGATGCAATCTTCCATGCAATGATCTTTATCCTTTTGCCCAAAAAACCATTCTTTGGACATTAATTTCTCTGCAGCAAGACTTGCGTATTTGTCTGGTAAGTTTCTTAAAGGCCTCCACATCCGAGCTATCATCTCTTTTTTCTCAATCTTCTTTGCCTTGTCTTTAATCAATGATGGAGCCTCATACGTGACATCTCCTTTCTCACATGCAAGACACACGTCTTTGATCTGATGAAAAACTTCATCATTATGGAAAAGTATGCTTGTGTAGTCTTGATACCTATCCCTTACTGTCTTAAAGCTTGTAATCACCTCTGCTCTTTCTTGCTTTCCCCTTGGTACAATGGCACTCAAGCATGTGTAGAAGTCAACAAGATTATCCGCTTCCACTTTAGTTGTAGTTCTTTTGAGAGTGGTCACAGAAGAATGAAAAGTTCTCCATATGGTCCTAGCTTTGAGCAACATCTCTAAAGTGGAGGTGATTTTTTGTAGTGCATAAATGTCATGATTAAGTCTTTCCGACTCAATCAAATATTTTTTCTCATTCTTGAAGATACAAATGCATGCAGAATAGTAGTGAAATTGAGACACACTCGCGAAGGTTTGATAAGTAATTTCTCCTTTCTTGTATGCCTCTCTAAAGTGCTCATTACAAGCATAGGCATAGTGCTGACCATCTATTGCCTCAAATGTGCAATGAGCTAAGAAATTTCTCTTGGAATCCTTTATATGTCGTTCTGGATCATTCACTGAACTCTGTCGTTCTTGAAGTGAGGGAACTTATTTTTTGAGAAACTTAGTGAATTGCATCTCAAAATCTATAGGCTAAGAGAAATTGATGGATTGACTATAATTTCCCATGACTGGCCGAAATGCTCTTGGACGGAGTACCAAATTAGAAACAACTGGTTTTTTCCATCAATCAAAGCCTGAAAAATCTTTTCAGCATAGACAGTATCTAAGGTCCTATTGTTGGTGAAGACACTTGCTTTGACCACTGTTGAAGCATGTATAACTTGAGTCTTCTGGCCCCATATATATCCTGTATCCTCATCTATCACAACCTCATTCAAGTGAAGATTTAGGTTCTTCATTGATAACATTTCTACTTCTAGATCTGACTCCATTTCAAGACCCTCCGCATCCTCTTCATGTTCTTCCTCTTCTCTTCTTTGCCCTTTCTTTGTATATGAATGACCTCTTTTTCGAGTTATAGGACTTGGAACTATAGCTTGTGAAGTACTTGCCTTTTGCATTTAACGTCGAGGTTTATTTTTTAGGGGCTCTATGTGAACCACTTTAGATCTCCCTACTTCTTCTTCTATTGCCTCAACTTCAGGTATACTTAAGGGCTTCACTTGTTCTGTTATTCCATCAACTTCATAAGTTACACCATCTAAGTGAGTAATACCATGAACAAGAGATGTGTGTGCATGTCCTATCTTATCTGATGCATGTCATGTCTCACTCAATTCAATTTCTGTCTAAGATGCATGTGCATGTCCTGTATCATCTGATGCATGTCCTGTCTCCACCAATTCAATTCCTGTCTTAGATGTAGATCCCTTGTAAGCATCCACGTATACAAGACCCTCATCCAATGCTACAATGTGTTCTGTCTCATCCACTCTAATTCCTCTCTCATTTGTATTACCATGAACCAGGTCTACATGGTGTGTCTCATCACTTCCTTTCTCATATGTGGATTTTTGCACCTTAGGTCCCTACAATGAAGTTGAACCTTGTTCAATGACACCTTGAAAGTATTCAAGGATAATCTTTGAGTGCATTTTTCTTGCTTCCTCAATGGGAAATTCCTCCCACACATGTTGGAGGATCTCCAATGCAGGAACCAATTCAAGAAATCTAGGTGCTTTTGGTAGCAGCATCACAAAGTGCATTGCATCTTTCTTAAAAAGAAGAAACAATCCGTTGCTCATTCTTTACTTTGTGTAAATCATCATTATACTGCTATCTTTTTCAATTTTTATTCCTAGTAAGGTGCCCCCTTGAATCAAATTGCTCTTTGAGAAAGATACATTTGATGCCCACTCATCTTTCTCCAACTCTCTCTTTGTCATCACTAGAATGAGATTTCCTTTACTTAATACCAAGAACCATGCTTTCTTTGTTGTGTCAACAATGGTCCAGTTTGTGAAGTCCTTTGGGGCATAAATTCTTCCATTATATTTCAGTGTCATACCATTGACAAATGTTGTAGCCTCAAGATCCATCCTATATTAAAGCACAACACAAATTTTAGGTACTTTGACAAACTACAATTACTTTGCAAAATCAAAAGTACAATGAGTCCCATTCATACACCTCAAGTTTTTATTCTTCCCAATCATATAAGTGTCAATTTCATGCTTTGGGAATAGCCTAAAAGACTTTACAAGGCTTAGACACATGCATAAATGTGAAAAAAAATAAGGATTTACAATGATCTCCGAATACAAATTTGAAGTCTGTCAAATATAAGTGCAAAATGCTCTGTCAACTCCCACAACTGATATAAGTGTAAAATGCTCTGTCAACTCCCAAAACTGGTACAAATATAATCTGCTATGTCTAGTCCCTTAACTGATTCAACTGTAATCTGTCATGTCCACTGATACAACTTTCAATCATCTTGAAAGTTTAAAAACCTTGATCGTTGCTTAAATGGTAGGGTTGTTGTGAGTGTGAAACCGAATGTGAACAAATGGACTGACTCCGATTAGGAACTAGTCGGGAAATTTTGAGCATGGCTTTAATTGGTTTTTTTGGAGTTCTCTCCTCTAAGGACAAACTAATCTATGCTAATCTAGACTACACCAACCGTCAAAGCGAAGAAAAGAAAGAAATAATTTATTTTCCATTGTTCTTTTTAATATCCTTAGGTTGCGAATTAAAAGCAAAAAATAATCTATTTTCCATTATTCTTTTTAATACACTCAAGTTGCGAGTTTAAAAAAGATAAAATTAATATTTTCAAAAACTAATTTACTTACAACTCATAAGAATTGAACATTCACATTAATAAGAAGTTAAAATCTTAATAAATTTGAATTTAAATAATAAAAACTACAAATTTAATTTGACTCCAAACCCTAAACCCTAAACCCTAAACCCAAATCCCCAAACCCTAAACCCTAAACTCCCAGACCTTAAACCCTAACTCCCAAACCTTAAAACCCTAAAACCTAACCCCAAAACCCTAAACCCTAAATCCAAACCTCAAAACCCTAAACCCTAAACCCTAAACCCAAACCTTAAAACCCTAAACCCTAAACCCAAACCCCCAAACCCTAAACCCTAACCCCCAAATCTTAAACCCTAATCCCTCAACCCTAAATCCCAAAACCTAAACCCTAAACCCTAAACGGTAATCCCCAAATACTAACGCCCTAAACACTAACCCCAAACCCAAACCCTAAACTGTAAACCCCTAATCCCTAACCCCAAATCCTAAGCCCTGACTCTGAAACCCTAAACCCTCATCCCCAAACCTTGAACCCAAACCCCCAAACTCTTTTTTAATTCAAATTAATTTAACTTAATTCATAATCATAAGAAGTTTAAACTTTGACAAAGTAAATTTTTATTAGTTTGAAATCACAAAATTTCAAATATAAATAAATTCAATTTAACTTAAAGTTTATGAAAAAATAAAGTAAATTTAAGAAAATAAGACTTAAAATTTTGAAATCACAAAACTTGAAATATAAATAAATTCAATTTAACTTAAATTTTATGAAAAAATAACGTAAAATTAAGAAAATAAGACTTAAAATTAAAATTTTAATATTTACCTAGAAGAATATATTAATTCTTCCTAAAAAGAAATAAATTAAAGTAATAATAACAAATGTAAGTTAAACTACTTTTAAAATTTTAAAAAATTTAATAAAATTAAAATTATACTTTCTATATTCCATAACAAAATGCATTTTTGTAAACTATATTTCAAAAAATTTAATTGAGAAATTAAACTAGTAAATTGAAAATGGAAGTGAAACTCATTTTAAATTCAAAAACAAAGGAAAATTTGAAATTCAAGTTTCCACAAGTTTTCCTTTTCGCACACGTTTGTCTTTTCACACTTTTCAAGTTTCCACACGTTTGTCTTTTCAAACACAAGGTTGTCTTTTATCACAATTTTCAAGTTTCCACATGTTTATCTTTTCAAACACAAGGATTCATAGTTTAAAAAAAGGCGAGAAATTTGAAATTCAAGTTTCCACACATTTCTCTTTTCAAACACCAAGGTTTATAGTTTTGTTTGTTTAAGTTTTGACTAAATCACACACCAATCTCCTCTAATATGCCTCATTGATTGTAGCTCCCAAATTCTTCCATCAAAACATCTCTCCTTTATCTCTCCTTGATCGTCGCCCACTCATTTCTCCTCCTCATTGGTAAGATTTTCTATCTCGATCGTACTTTCTCTTGTGCCCTCCCTCTCTAAATTTTCATATCTCGTCCATCTCTCGTCAATCTCTCTCATCTCCTCTCTTCTTCTTCTCTCTCTCTCACGCTAGTACGCTTCTCTCTTTTTCTTTTTTCTCTCTCTCTCACTCTAGTACGCTTCTCTCTCTCTCGTCTCTCCTCTCCCTCTCTTTTTCTCTTCTCTCGCTCTCTCTCTCTTTCCTCTCCTTTTTATTTCCTCTCCCCTCTAGTCTACGTTTCCTCTCATCTTTATTTACTCTCTCCCCTCCTCTTCATTTCCTCTCTCTCTCTCTCTCTCTCTCTCTCTCTCTCTCTCTCTCCCACTCTCTCCTATCCTTTTCTCTCTCTCTCTCACTTGCGCTCCCCACTCTCTCTCCCTCTCTCTCTCTCTCTCTCCCCACTCTCTCTCTCCCCCCTCTCTCTCTCGTGCGCTGCTGCAGCAGTGCACCCCTCACTCTCTCTCCCCCCCTCTCTCATGGCAGTAGCCCCCCCTCTCTCTCTCTCCCCACTCTCTCTCTCCCCCCCTCTCTCTTGCGGTAGTGGCCTCCCCCCCTCTCTCTCTCTCCCCACTCTCTCTCTCTCTCTCGCTGCCACAGCAACGCACCCCTCACTCTCTCTCTCCCCCCCTCTCTCTCGCGACAGCGGCCTCCCCCCTCTCTCTCTCACATGCTACCGTGGTAGCGCGCCCCTCACTCTCTCTCTCCCCCCCTCTCTCTTGTGGCAGCGGCCTCCCCCCCCTCTCTCTCTCTCTCCCCACTCTCTCTCTCCGCCCCCTCTCTCTCGTGTGCTGCCGCGACAGCGGGCCCCTCACTCTCTCTCTCCCCCCCTCTCTCTCGTGGCAGTGGCATCCCCCCCTCTCTCTCTCTCCCCACTCTCTCTCTCCCCCCTCTCTCTCTCACACGCTGTCACGGCAGCGACAGCATGCCCCTCACTCTCTCACTCCCCCCTCTCTCTCGTGGCAGTAGCCTCCACCCCTCTCTCTCTCCCCCCTCTCTCTCTCGTGCACTGTCGTGGCAGCACGCCCCTCACTCTCTCTCTCCCCCCTCTCTCTCGCGGCAGCGGCCTCCCCCCCTCTCTCTCTCTCCCAACTCTCTCTCTCCCCCCTCTCTCTCACGCGCTGCCGCAGCAGCGACAATGTGCCCCTCACTCTCTCTCTCCCCTGCTCTCTCTCACGGCAGCGGCCTCCCCCCTCTCTCTCTCCCGCATTGCCGCGGCAACGCACCCCTCACTCTCTCTCTCCCCCCCTTCTCTCTCGCAACAGTGGCCTCCCCCCCTCTCTCTCTCTCTCCCCCCACTCTCTGTCTCCCCCCTCTCTCTCTCTCGCGTTGCGGCAGTGGCAGCAGCGTGCCCCTCTCTCCCTCTCCCTCTCTCTCTCCCCCTCCCTCGTGTTGTGCCTCCCCCCTCTCTCTCTCTTTCTCCTCCCCTCTCTCTCTCACGCGTTGTCGCAACAGCGCGCCTCTCTCTCGCTCCCCCTCTCTCTCTCCCCCCGCTCGCGTTGTGCCTCCCCCCTCTCTCTCTCGCATGCTACTGCGGCAGCGCGCCCCTCTCCCTCCCCACTCTGTCCCTCGCAATGTGCCTCCCCCCTCTCTCTCTCCCCACTCTCTCTCTCCCCCCTCTCTCTCTCGCGACAGCGGCCTCCCCCCCTCTCTCTCTCCCCCCTCTCTCTCTCGCGTGCTGCCGTGGCAACATGCCCCTCACTCTCTCTCTCCCCCCCTCTCTCTCTCCCCACTCTCTCTCTCACCCCTCTCTCTCTCGCGCGCTGCCGTGGCAGCGGCAGCGCACCCCTCACTCTCTCTCTTCCCCCCTCTCTCTTGTGGTAGCGGCCTCCGCCCCTCTCTCTCTCCCCCCTCTCTCTCTCGCACGTTGCTGCAGCAGCGCGGCCTCACTCTCTCTCTCCTCCCTCTCTCGCGGCAGTGGCCTCCCCCCCCCTCTCTCTCTCTCTCTCTCTCTCTCTCTCTCTCCTCCCCTCTCTCTCTCGCATGCTACTGCAACAACGGTAGCATGCCCCTCTCTCCCTCTCCCTCTCTCTCTCCCCCCCTCGTGTTGCGCCTCCCCCCTCTCTCTCTCTCCCCCCTCTCTCTCGCACGCTGCTGCAGCAGCGTGCCCCTCTCTCCCTCCCCCTCTCTCTCTCCCCCCCTCGCGTTGTGCCTCCCCCCTCTGTCTCCCCCCCCTCTCTCTCTCACGCACTGCTGCGACAGCGTGCCCCTCTCCCTCCCCACTCTCTCCCTCGTGTTGTGCCTTCCCTCCCTCTCTCTCTTTCCCCACTCTCTCTCTCCCCCCCTCTCTCTCTCTTTTACCTCTCACCCTCTCTCTCTAAATGTCTGTCCTCTCTCTTTCTCTCTCTCTAAAAGTCTCTCCTCTCTCTCCCTCTCTCTTTCTCTCTCTCTCTCTCTTTTGCTGCCGAGGCAGCAAGACTCTCTCTCTTATAATCTCTCTTTAAAAGTTTCACTCATAGGATTTATGGTTTGGGTTTAGGGTTTGGGGTTTGGTGAGTTAGGGGTTAGGGTTTAGGGTTTGTGAGTTAGGAATTAGGGTTTGTGAGTTAGGGTTAGGGTTTAGGGTTTGTGAGTTAGGGTTTAGGGTTTGGTGGTTTGAATTTAGGGTTTAGGAGGTAGAGTTTAGGGTTTAGGGTTTAAGGTTTGGGAGTTAGGGTTTAGGGTTCAGGGTTTGAGGGTTAGGGTTTAGTGTTCAGGGTTTGGGGGTTAGGGTTTAGGGTTTGGTGGTTTGGGTTTAGGGTTTAGGGGGTAGGATTTAGGGTTTAGGGTTTGGGTGTTAGGGTTTAGGATTTAGGGTTTAGGGTTTAGGGTTTGGGGGTTAAGGTTTAGGGTTTAGGGTTTGGGGGTTAGGGTTTAGGGTTTAGGGTTTAGGGTTTAGGGGTTAGGGTTTAGGGTTTAGGGTTTAGGGTTCAAGAGTTAGGGTTTAGGGTTTAGGGTTTAGGATTTATTGGAGGTTAGGGTTTAGGATTTAGGGTTTAGGGTTTAGGGGTTAGGGTTAAGGGCTTAGGGTTTAGGGTTTAGGGTTTGGGAGTTAGGGATTAGGCTTTAGGGTTTTTATTGGTTAGGGTTGAGGGTTTAGAGAGTCAAGATTAACATTTACTGTTTAGGGATTAGGGATTATGAGTTAGGGTTTAGGGATTAGGGTTTACGAGTTAGCTTTAGGTATTAGGGTCTAGGGTTTAAGGGTTAGGGTTTAGGAATTAGAGTTTTAGGATTAGGATTTCGGGATTAGGGATTAGGGGTTAGGGTTTACGGATTAGGATTTAGGGGTTTAGGATTTAGGTTTAGGAATTAGGGTTTAGGATCGTGATCAAAATTCTATTTGTCACTTTAGAAGACTTGGCGAAGATAAGGTGGCAGTTATCGTATCAAGGATTCTTAGTGCACATGTTGAGCTAAAGCATAAGTGTGGAGATATGGAAATCCTTCGAGATGTTATGCCCTATAATAATTCCAACAAAGCATTTATTGCATGGGACAGAGATGAGACTTATCCAACACATGTCATCAAGAATACAAAGTGCATATCTTTGGATTTTAAAGTGGGAGATATTTTACAAATGTTATCATTTACAAATAAGAATGTAGCAGAAGGTCAAGTCTTGGGATTTGAACAAGTAGAACACTGGACATTTGCGTATATGAAAATTCAAAAAGTTACTGATACACAAATCCAAATAAGAATGTACAGAAGGTCCCAAAACGGACATACAAATGCATGAAAAGACAACGAGTCCAGGCAAATCCAGAAAAGCAACCAAAGAGAATAAGAGTAATGAATGAAGATGTTATGCTAAAAGCAATGCAATCTACATGCTGTAAGCGTACATGTATGTGATCCATTAACTTACATGACATCAAGGGTTGTAGAGAACATGTTTGGCAAAGGAAAGGAAGCGGAAGAAATGAATACCTACTCATGAGATTGTCTTGCTTTCTTGTAAATGATAAGAGAAGGCGAAGTTCAGGTTAGCAGATAAGGCCTCTTATTAATGGAAAAAGTATATGTAATAATGCATATCACATTATTACAGGATTATCACATGGCACATATTGGAATTTGGCTAATAAAGCAAAGTATGGAGTTAAATTTAACATTCATGGAAACATAGGAAGGCCCAAAAAAAGAGCCTCAACGATTGCGGCAACAGCAATTTTGAAAGATTACATTTATGAAAATGCTTTACTGCAACCCCACCTATCAAAAATGCATCTTCCGATAGGTTTGACCAAAAAAGAAGTGTTTAACTCTATTGGAGAAACACAGAGGCAAAGAGGGCATGCACCGGGATCTTTTCATACTTTGTATACTCTTTGGAAAAAAAGCTTTGGACATGTTAAAATCCCAAAGAGGCAAAAAATGTCAAAGTGCAATGACTATGATGATCTAAAGTGAGCACTTGAGAGTGCAACATCTCCAGAACAAAAAGAAGCTTACAAAAAAAAGAGAGAATTTCATCATGGACTTGTTTAACATTCTAGAATAAAATATGCATTTTGGAAGGAGCAAGCTATTTCTCACCCAAATGAGTACATGTACATTATTGTAGATGGTTGGATCAAAATACAACAACATTACCTCGATTCGTTAACACTCCACCTAAGCTACCAGGCAAATACTTTTTAAAGACACATCTATGTGGATTGTTAGTGCACAGATTTAAGTTTTTTGTAGACATATGGATTGATTCCTTGCATCTACATGATAGCAATCAAGTTGTTACATCTGTTATGAAGGCAATTCACAATGTACATGCAGAAAAAGGTCGCCTACCAGCAACTTTGAGAGTACAAGTAGACAATTGCGGATGAGAGAATAAGAATGTACTCTTCTTTGCATTTTGCTCAATGCTAATCGCTCATAGAATCTTCAATGAGATTGAAGTTGGGTTTTTGTTGGTTGGGCACACACATGAGGATATCGATCAGGTATTTAGCACAGTTTCAAGAGAACTAAAACACAAGGACATGGAGACAATGGATGACTTGATAAGAAAATGTGGGAGGCAAGTTGGTGGCCATAAGGAAGGAACAATATGCTCAATGGTTGAGAGGATGTATGATTGGAAGAGCTTTATTCTACCTTTCATACAAAAAGGTGGTGATGCCCTGATAGGTCATAGCACTCCACACTATTTTCGCTTTTTCTTAAAGGATGAAAAACCAGTGATGCAATGGCAACACTATTCTCTTGATACAAAATGGAAACCTGAAGAACCTTACTCTCTCTTAACTTCAATCCTGAGCAAAGAAATGCATCCAACATGGGCTCCTATAAAAGAATTCAGCAAGAAATCCAAAGGTGAAATAGAAGGCTTAAAAGCTTTTATTACATACAAAGAGGAAATGCTCTGGAGATTTCCTGATTGGAAGCCCTCTTAGAAGGAACACACTACTGTTGTAATTAGCAAGACCTACCAATTGATAAAGGACCTTGCAAAAATGCGAGAAGATGATATTAAGGCAGAACGGCCTTTATTTTGGCCAAATGTTGGTAATGACTTGCATCTAGCATGTGGTCTCTTTAAAAATGAGTTTGAATCGTTGCTCCCACATCCATATTGTGGACCCAAGAAGAGAGAGTTTATGCCACAAATAGACATAGATGTCCATTGTTTTGTTGCAGTTCGACCATCGGATGATGAACATGAGAACGTGAAGTTTTGGTTGTGAAAGTAGTTGATGTGAGCATGGATGACCGAGGGAGAGCTACAACATTTACAACGGTATGGTATGAGCCAAGGGGTAGGAAGGAGAACCAAGATAACAGTACATTGTATAGTAGTTGTCTGGAAAAGGAATGGGTCCCAAACCATGAAGCAATTTCAAGACTTTCCACAAAGACAGTCATAGTATCCTTTGTAGAAAACAAAGAAGCACATGGGATATGATGTAGAAGACAAAATAAAATTAACGCAACCAATTATTATGCACATTACAAATTTCATAAAGATGCTCGCCCGGGAGGAAGAAGAAGGAGATAGCGCAAATGAAGAATGCCCATGATAACACCATTCAAATATCGAGAAAGAGTGAAGGTGGTGGTGGTAGTCAGATGAGAGTGAATGAAGATGGCACCCAAGTGACAAGTGATGACAAAAAGGACATTCTGAACAAGCAAATGTTTGGATCGCTCATTTCTGTGATCATGATAGAAAAGGACATTCAAACAAGCAAATGTTTGGATCACCCATTTGTACTAAACTCATTGTAAAGGAAAAATTAAATTATTGAAAAGGCCACAGGAGATCCTTTGTACAAAGACTCATCTAGAGCAATATTTGTTGTAAAACTTATGACATGATAATGTAAAATTGCAAGCATAGCTATTGCTATTTTTTGGAGTATAAAAGAGGCTTCCATCATGTCTCACGTCTATATAAGCCTTTTCATTTCTTGAATATTCAAGAGTGTTATAGTTTTCTGCATTGAAAGTAAAAAGAGTCTTATAGGTCTCTTATGTATACATTTTTAAAATGTTGTGAATCCTCAATAGCATGGGTTTTCATGGATTTAAACTAATAACTCAGATTTTTTATTTTAAGAATATGATTCTTATAAACAAGAAATACAAATTTAGGATTTAATAGTAGTTTTTGCATTATTTGTACAACATTGTAGAGAGATATTTTGAAATGTATTATGTGAAAATGATAGTGCCAGAAAGTAAACTTTTGATTCTCGAATGACAGTTTCATCAAGTAAACTTTTCATTTGGGAAGGATTTTAAGGAATAGTCCAAAAGTAGACATATGAGTCCAAAATTAATGAAATAAGTGTTGTATCCTTGTTAGAAGCTTCTTCAGGGGATGAGGAAAGAGAGGTAATGATGGATGAACGGGGGTGTGGTAAAGCAAAAGAAGGAGAAGAAAGCAAGGAAGAAGTAGATGAGGAACATCAGGGAGAGGAACACCGTAGTAAGAAAAAGAAGGCATCTAGAAGGAGAATTAGCCAGTCAGACTTTCCTTTAGGACAAAGAATTGGAAGCTATGACTTGTTGTCCAACCTTAAAGAAAAGAAAGCTCATATCACCTTTGGTCAATTACTTGCTTTGTCTCCAAAACTACGGAAGGAATGGGGAAAGCTAGCAAGCACAAGAGTGTCAAAGAAGAAAAAGAAGAAAAGTGCCATTCCTGTTGTTCAAAGGGTAGATATAGATATGTTAGATGATTTTCCATGTCTCTTTGCAAGAAGCTATTCACAGGCTCGACCAATCTCTCTTGTGGAGCACAAGATTGAGTTGAACCCAGAAAGCAAGCCAAGCTGAGGCACTAAAGAAAGAGGTAACACAACTACTTGAGGTGGGATTCATCTTTCCTGTTAATGATTCAAAATGGATATCTACTATAGTTGTCACACCAAAGAAAGGAAATAAGTGGCGGGTTCATGTGGACTTTCATCCTTTGAATGCATGCACTAAGAGGGATCATTTTCCTTTGCCATTCCAAGATGAATCACTAGACCAAGTAGCAGGGCATGAGATTTATTCTATATGTGATGGGTATTTTGGGTACTTTCAAATTCGTATTCGAGAGAAAGATCAAAATAAAACATCATTTGTCACACCTTGGGGAGTTTTTGCTTACAAAGTGATGCCTTTTGGGTTGACCAATGCACCAACTACATTTCAAAGGTTCATGAGTCAAGTCCTGGAGCCTTACTTGGGAAAGTTCAGAAGGGTGTTTTTGGATGATTTTTGCATTTATTCTCGGTGCATAGATCACATGGAGAAGTTAAAGATGGCCTTAGCTAGGATTGATGAAGCAAAAGGGTGTCTAAATCCTAGCAAGTGTCATTTGGCTCAAATAAAAGTAGTCTTGTTGGCGCATATTGTGTCTGAAGAAGGCCTACAAATGGATCCTGACAAGGTTCAAGCAATCATGGCATTGCCAAGTCCTGAGAGTATCACTGGTGTTCATAGAATTCTAGGAAAGAGCAAGTATTATCAACGCTTTTGTGATGATTTCACAGAGATAGTGCATCCCATGAACTTGTTGACAAGAAAAGGAGTTTCTTTCCAATGGGGTGTGGAGCAACAAGAGTCTTTCTAGCAACTTAAGGAGGCCATGAGTAAGGGCCCAATATTAAAGCCCCCTGATTAGTCTCAAGAGTTTTATGTAAATCCAAGTGTATCTTTGCATTCAGTTGGTGCTGCACTGCTACAAAAAGGAGAGGCAGGTAGAATCCAACCCATTTATTATACTAGCCGATAGCTTATAGATGTGGAAACAAGGTATGAAGAAATGGAGCAGCAAGCTCTCTCTTTGGTGTTTTCAGTCAAAAAGTTTTGCTCCTATTTATTACCTCGACCATTTTTCTTCCTTACCTCTCAGTCTGTATTAACATATCTAGTTCGCAAGCCTAATCCTGGGGGGAGATTTGCAAAATGGTTGTCAGAGCTTCAAGAGTTCTCTTTCTCTTTTGTCACTAAAAATACCACTAGTTCCACTATGGCAGATTCGCTCACAGGACGGGAGGATCTAGGAGAAGAAAAGAAATGTAATGAGAACATTAAAGATGAAAGCGATAGACCACCAACAGCTTTTGTTTTGTATTTTGATGGGGGTTTTAGTCCTTCATGCCAACAAGGCGATAGTCTTGATGAATTTTGAAGGTCAAGAGGTGTGGGCAAAAGGACAAGAGCTTCCAGGTATCACAACTAACAATGCAGCTGAGTATAATGCTTTGATTCTTGGTCTGGAGGGTTGTCTTCAACGTCAAGTTAAAGAATTAGAAGTAAGAGGAGATTCTCAGCTTATTATAAAGCAAATGCAAGGGCATTACAAGACAAGAAGTCCTCATTTGAAGGAGCTTAATCAAAAGGCTATGGCACAATGTAGTCAGTTTGATTTCTACAAGTTTGTTCATATAAACAGAAAAGAAAATCAAAGGGCAGATGAGTTAGCTAAAGCCATTGTAGTACTAGACCAGGTGGTGGTTTCTTGGGTAGACACTAGATGGCCAAAACTACAAGATGTTCAGCAATATGTGGAAGAAGGCATGTTTCCTCGAGGGTTAACTCCACAATAGAAGCAGAGATTGGTTACTTTTGGCCATGCCTCCAGAAGGATGTATATGAATGTCACCAATGGAACCTATCAGTTTGAGGATGTTGACAGCATGGTGATACCCACATGCACCAATGAGTATCACCTTAAATCCTTCTATGCTTGACCACCTTGAGGGCAAGTAGACCCTCTCTATCATTAGAGAGGATCAACTGCGGGGGGAAAGATGTGATGCCAAAAATTGATATTTTTAATTTGGCATTGGTATTGTTTTTCTCTATGTTTGATAAGAGTTAAGTATCAAGTGATAGCCTAGTGGCTCTCACTTATTTCTATTTTCTCTGATATTGTATGGGATTGAGAGGATGAGTGGAATGGCTCATTGTAAATACCATAGGTATGAATTATAAATACCTTGGTATGGGGTGAGAGTTATTTGTATATGGGATATTATGGAGTTTTTAGAAAATAGGAAGAGTGAGTCATATAAAGAGGTGGGCTCATGTCCATGTGTTTCAATAATATAAGAGAGGCCACATGCCAAGCGTGTGGAAGGCGTGTGGAGGAGTGTGAAGTCAAGAGGAATCCTTCTAGAATTCCTATGTGGAATAAGGAGGATGTGGACATGTGGAAAAGAGAAGGTCCCTATGGGCTCCATGTGGGGAGACTCTTGACTTTCTCAATATTTTAAGTGTCTTGAGCATCTTGTGATGGGACACATGGCAAGAGTAGCCAAAAAGGACATGGATGCTGACATACAGGCTTATGTGATTGATGGGGAATCTACAGGCAGCAATTATAAAAGGGTGAAGGAGGGTAATAAAATCTCTATAAAAGGAGCCCTCCTCTCCCTTGTTCATCAATCTCTTTCACCATTAGGCCCCATGTTGCTGTAGCTCTAGTCTCCTCAAGCCTCTTCCATGAGCCTTCTCTCCCTCTTGTAGATATTCTCTTATGTAGACTCTTGAGTCCATCTCTCTCTAGTTTATTCTCTCTCTATGAGTAGTCTTGGAGCTTCCGCTCCCTCTTGTATGTATGAAACCTCTTCTTCTCCCTTGTGTTTGTAGTGTTGGAGTGGATTCTCACTCTATTGGTAATGAAGGTCACTTCAAGTTCTCTCTCTCTTGAGTGTCTCTTCCCTTTTCTTTCTTTCAAAGCCTTAAAAATTATTTCTATTCGGCTACTCACTGTGCACACATGGTCCATCTATTTCCTAAGCCACCATGTGAGCTTTTTCCCCTCTTTTAGATAAAATCTATGAGGGGTAGATCGTTGATGAAGGTGGAGTCTTGATGCAGCATCCTGCTCAAGCAAAATTAGCATGGGTGGAGGGCAGTTTTCATGACAATTTGACCCCCTGTTAGTGTTTTGCTCATAACTTTCTACTCAATAGTTCAATTTTAATGAAATTTATATCAACACAAAGCTCTCTTTAAGTCGCATGTTTCTATGTGATCAGATCTTGAATCAGATACTGCTGCAAAAAGTTATGAGTCTCTGTGTTTGACAGTTTGTTATCATGACAGTTTTTACCCCCATCTAGTAGACTATTCATAACTTTTTGGCCGCTTCTTTGTTTCTTACGAAACATATATCAGCGCGAAGCTCTCTTTAAGGCGCATGTCTCTATGTACTTAGATCTTGAATCAAATATTGCTGCAAAATGATATGAGTCTCTGTGATTGACAGTCTATTTTTATGATAGTTTTTACTCCCTTCCAATAAATTGTCCATATCTCTTCAACCGTCTATCTATTTTCAACGAAACTTATATCAACACGAAGCACATCTCAAGGCACATCTCTTTTGTGTTTGAATGTTTGATATCATGTCTGTATTGAAAGTTTTAGGCCTCTGTGTCTAATGATAGTTTGTAGAATGTTTTGAGCTGTGTAAAGGTGTCTATGAAGGAGGTGCAATGTTTCCTCACAACCTACCCATTCGACCCAATCAGCCCCTTCAAACTCCTCAATATATATTAGTTCATGTCATGTTGAGCCACAAGATCTTCTTTCAACAATGTATCACTCTTCTCTTTGGCACAGACCGGCTCACTAAGATTATGGCCTCTGCTGATCCTTTCCTTCTCCCTATGCTTGATGACAACATCACTTGGGATGTTACCATCTTCATTCTCATCTGAGGGAGGAATGTTAGAATCCAAGAGCATGTGCCTAGCGTGCCCCCCGCCAAGACCGCTAGCACCTCACGGAAGTGCACAACCTTCATGGCCACTACGGAGGCTCTGGCATGTGTGTATGGCAGGTCCCCACCCCTACCATAAGGCACCCTTGCCTAGCCAGCCCTCCAACCTTCACAAAAGGCAAGCTTGGGGGAATTGAAGATAGGAGGGGTAACTTGGACTATTTATGTCCCTTCATCTTCCACACACCTTTGTATGTGGGATAATTCAACCCTTTCTCCTTCTTCTTATCCCCTTTGTCCATGAGAGATTTGCACCTCCAACACCCCCCTCCAATCGATCATGGAGAGAGGTGGCTGGGGATCAGACCCGGGCTCTGATACCATGTTAGAATCCAAGAGCATGTGCCTAGCGTGCCCCCCGCCAAGACCGCTAGCACCTCACGGAAGTGCACAACCTTCATGGCCACTACGGAGGCTTTGGCATGTGTGTATGGCAGGTCCCCACCCCTGCCATAAGGCACCCTTGCCTAGCCAGCCCTCCAACCTCCACAAAAGGCAAGCTTGGGGGAATTGAAGATAGGAGGGGTAACTTGGACTATTTATGTCCCTTCATCTTCCACACACCTTTGTATGTGGGATAATTCAACCCTTTCTCCTTCTTCTTATCCCCTTTGTCCATGAGAGATTTGCACCTCCAACAAGGAAATTATGGTGTGGTATCTTGGCATAAAAGCTCTTTTTAATGTCCTTTTCTCAATGATAAAAATTACCCCCAACTTCATGTCACAATACACACATGGCCGAAGTATTAGAGCAATGTGAAGAAAAATTACCTGATTCTAACAAAGTAGGAGATAGCGCTTAAGATAGATAAGAGGTATCTCTTTTCTTTGTTACAAATAAGTTTGTCTTTTTGCAGACAAATGTCCACAGTGGTGAAGTGTCCAAGCATGAAGAAAGTGAAGAAAAGAATTTACCTTCTATTCAAGTAAGAGATAGGTCTTAATATTTTAAGAGATAGCTCTTAAGGTTGCAACTTTCCATTGTTAAATTTTGTCATGTTACTAGATTCATCTAAGATATGGGTAAAATGAATATATATATGTTTTCCTATAGAAAATGCTCATCCAATTGAGAATGAAGAAGAAATTCAAGAAGATCAGGTATGTACCATATCTCATATCATAATATTGAGAAAGAAGACAAATTTTGAGAGATTTTTGGTATTTATATGAGACATGAAAGACTATCTACAACTTTGCTCCATTTCTGTGTTTTGTGTTTTTATTAAGGATACGTATAATGCATTGTAGGAAATATGTATGTAAGAATAGACATAAGGCTTTTGAATACATAAAAATATTTAAAATTATAATTATATTTGAATTTGTTTTTTATTTTAGTATTTATTTTCTTCATGTAGACAAATACTCATGTAGTTGATAAGGAAGAGCAAAGTCAGCAAGAGGAAACATCAAATTTTGATCAGGTATTTACCATGTAGTATATAAACATCGACATATGAGTAAGCATGTTAACTTTTGGTCATATTTAACAATAGGTTGGGATGGGAGGGAAGGAAAGGGGATAACGTTGTGAGTATTTTGTAAAGTTTTATTAAATCATTTCTTTCATTATGTTTTGTTCTTAGGATGCCTCTCTTCAAGACATAGGCAATGGAACACAATTTTCGATGTTTTATAGATATGTTATGTGGATTGACAGAAAGATATGGTATTATGAAAAATATTTCATAAGAGGTAAAAGGTGATTTAATTCACAAATTCTTTATTTAATTTATAAATTCTTTGTTTTGATAAATGTAAACATTTGTATATTCTCTTATACATTTATGATTTCTTTCTCATGCTACAACTATACTTTTACCCATATTATCTTTGCATCTTTTAGTGTCTTAAAATTATAGTTTATTAAAGATTTATGAAATTATGTGCTTCAAAATTAAAGAAGAATTGACTCTCTCTCTCTCTCTCTCTATCTCTCTCTCTCTCTCTCTCTCAGGAGGAAGTTCAAGCGGCTCTTATGAAAAATGTTTCAAGTACTGTAAGAAAAGGAGATCGAGCAAGAAAGGTATGAATATGTGAAGAATTTTTATTAAAAATTTGATTGTTTCTCAAATATGTTAATTTTTAATAACTTTGTTCAAGTTTTTCTTTTTAACGCATTTATTATGTTTCTAAAATATGCTTGTGATTTTATAGATGAGTGATAGGATGAAAGTACATGTTCAAGAAAGAAATGCTCCCAAAAAAACTTCATAAAAATCCAAGAAGCAAAAGGTATGTTTTTCAAAACTGAAATGAACAGCTCTAAAGGATTTCCTTACCATAGGATTTAAACATTTTAGTGCATTTTCTTTTTTTTTAATTTTGAATGTGGGATGTAACATGTTTTGAAATGTCCAATTTAATTTGATAATAGGACTTGACACAAACAATTGGATCGAGAATCAAATCTACTTCCTCTTCACCAAGCTATAGTGAGGTAATAGACTTCTTATTGCATTGTCAATCAATAGAATCTTAAAATTATTATTTTTTACGTTACGTTTTTTTAATGATATTTTGCTAAAGTCTTACAAAAGAATAATGGATGTTTGTAGGTGATAAATATGAGTGAGGAGGATGAGGAAACAATCCTCTTAAGATATATGGATGTGCCTATGATCGATGACATGTACAAAGGGCTTAAGACATTGCATGCAGAGTTTAGAAAGACTTATGATAGTTTTAATAGTTTTGCCAGAACTAAGAATAGTGATAGTATTGATACCATGAGAAAGGACTTGGTATCTTGGTTGCGTGCTCATGGCAAAGTTAGAGTACATAATACCTTCAATTTAAGTGTGGATGATGTAGTAATCTTACCTTAAATGCATGTGCATCTTGACAGTGCAAGCATTAAACTACAACATTTTTTTTTTATTAAATTGATACAATTTAACTTACATCGAATTAATTTTTATTTATTTCTTTTATTTCAAGTTTTATTAAATAAAATTTCTCCTCTTCGTTATAAATATGCTTTAAAGTTTATTTATATGTAATTATTATGAAAGTTAGAATTTGCTTATGTTTATTTAGATCTGATTATTGAGGAAATTATAATTTGCATAAAATTTAAAATCAATACAAAATGCCTTCTCTGATTTTAATGTCAAGTGAAGAGCATGAGTGAAGCTCAATATCATATTGTAAAAATGGCTTTGAAAGCATAACATGCAACCATAATGCCCCATCTTAGGACTAAGCAATTACTTGAGAGGGAACAAGCTTAAAAATTGAATAAATACCTCTATTATGAAATTCAATATTTTTAAAAAACCTGGTTACAACCTCTATCAAAAATCCACTATGGACAATTTTAAATATAGAGAATGGCTTGGGAAATTTTTGTATATAAAAACATCCTAGGGAATTTTTCTAGATAGTAAACCATGATTATGGATAATTTTCCTATGTAGAGAATGGACTAGGAAATCTCCCTGTATAAAAAATTCATGAGGAGTTTCTCTATATAGGAAACCATTATGGATAAATTTTCTATGTAGAGAATAGCATAGAGAATTTCACTATACATATACTTATGGATAAATTTTCTATGTAGAGAATAGGCTAGGAAATTTCACTATATGAATAAATTTTCTAGGTAGAGAATAGCCTAGGAAATTTCACTATATACTTATGAGACTAAAATTACCTAGTTTACCAATCTAGATAATCAATCATTTTACCTAGTTTGCACTTTTCCTAGATATGTTTGTTTCAATCTAGGAAATCATCTAGTAAATTGCCTTTTTTTCCTATATAGACATTAGTCTAAAGTTCCTTGTGTTTCATGCATCTACCTCCCATGTAACTCCTTGAAGTTAATGGACTTGTAGCTACGTACTTTATGTTTGAACATCCATTGCTCTCATGAAAGAAGGTGGTGGAGCTAGTAAATCCTTGTGATGAATAGGTAGTTATTAATATGCATAGGGTTGTGGGGTGAGGACAGGGAAAAATGAGGGGTACTTATTGAGGTCAATGCAAGTGTCAATAGTCCAAGCTTAGAAGGCCAGCCTAACCAAATAAAAATCAAGCCTAAATGCAACATACGGTGAAAGATTATAGATAGCATTCCTAGTATACCTCTAGCTCTCATAGTTGTTCTAATAAGTCCTAGATATAGGAGAATAACCAAAATGGGTGTAGTCAGTTTTTGTGAAATTCACAGACTATATTGTATATGAATAACTTGCTCGATACAAAAATGGAATTTGATAGACTTGATGTATGAATTAATCTACACATTATAAAGTTGAACAAGCGTTACACAATGTGCATAAGAGAGAGAGAGAGAGAGAGAGAGAGAGGGACAAACAAAGATGGAGAGAGAGGGAGAGAGAGAGAGAGAGAGAGAGAGAGAGAGAGAGAGAGAGGCCAACATGGTGTTTTAAAATAACAACCATTGTGGTTGTTTAAGCCATTGCGTTGGTTGTGTGTACTACTATTATATTGGTTAATTTTCTTTTTATAGATTATGAAATGTGGGGAAGAGAGAGAGAGAGAGAGAGAGAGAGTTTATTAAAGTCTTCAGAAGACCAATGGGTCTATGAAACTGTGAGAAACCCAATACAACCCAACTATAAGGGTGGAGCTACTAATCAAGCATCCATACCCATACAAAAGCAAAAACTATATCCTACATAGTCATATCAAAATAGTACTCATCAAGAGCGTCACTATCATCAACATCATCATCAAAGTGACTATCATCGTAATATAAAGTGAATTGTGCTCTAAGGCCACTATGGTCCCCCCTAATCAAGAGTGAGGGAGTGATAGCATGAAATTACTAATAGAGTGCTATTGGCTCCCTATGGTGAGACAACTCTATGTCTAACAAGGGTGACAGTCACCCCAATCACCCCAGTCAGTCGCACTCCCATTCTAAACATGGAAGGAATGTCCTCAAGTGTAATTTTCTCATCAACCCTCCACCTGAGCTGCCGTGTCATGGCTCGATTCTCGATCATGCCTAGGGCCTGTTGGAGGGGGGTCCATGTGGTCCCTGGCTAGTAGAACTCCATGATCATGCTCTAAGAGGAGTCTACAGGGGTACGCTCATGTATCTGAGATCAGAGTAGGTGCTGAGGATGCCTAATTACCTCATGAATGACACCTCTGATCTGGAAAGGAGAGAAACCAGGATAACAAATTGGAGCTATCTCTGAATAAAAAATAGAATCTTCCTCTAATCTCATAGTAAACCGGGCATCTAAAGATAAAATGCTTCTCCGACTCAACCTCCTATGAGCCACACAATGCATAAATGTCACTTCCTGGGTAAACCCTCTACTCGACCAATCTCAATACGGATTCTATGTGAAGATACCTGAAACTGCCCAATTGATATCCTCAATGAATGGAGTAAATGAACCTATGTATATCTTAGTGGATCAATAAATCCCTTATCCGAGATATGTAGACACCGATCTCTATAGAAGTTGAGCTTCACTAGTAGCTCAGTCAGTTCCAACAAAGTTTGGAATGTGTGTAGCTGTAGGAGATCCTCACATATGACCTAGTTGACCTCATGATATCAAAGTGAGGAAAATGGTACATCAGTGCTATATTGGAAGCAGGGAAGTCTATCCATATGTAATCCTAGTCGCTCAAACCATCTCACTATGTGTGCAAACCAACATCTCTGGTCATGTGCCTCTGATGGCATCATGGAAGAGGACAATGCCAACCATGGTACTCTGCTATGTCAAGAGGTGTGATCTCCATATGCCCATACTTGATATAGGTAGGTATTGACATGAAATATTGCTCCAAGCCACAGTGGTGGGGATATCCAAACTTAGCCTAAATGATCTAGTGGGAGGAACTAATGACTTATTGTTGAATCATCCATGAGACCACAAGAACCTATAGTCACTCCTTGGGTGGTTTACCTCCCAAATTTTTAGTGTATCACGTGCTTTCAAAAGGATGGGTATTCTAATTCAACCTTTTGAAAAATTTTAACAAGATTACAATAACAGGAGGGGTTTCTTAATTCAACTTTAGTTCATACGTAAAGAGGGACGTTTTTATTGAGAGAAAAATTTTAGTTGAGGGGTTTCTTAAATTCTCATTGAATGCACATAATACCTAGGGTTTCTTAGTAGTGCACCCCTTGAGAGTCACTCCACATGAGTCCAGTTAGAATTTGATAAGTTAGGCCTCCAACAAGGGCTACCATACATCCCTGCTAGTCGAACCTAGTAGTCAAAGAGCAGGCATTTGGTCTAAGGGTCCTCAAAATGTGAGGGGAAGCACTGCCTCTCTAATCTAGCCAATGAGGCATATCCTTGTTTTGTACGTGAGGGGTGCACCACTATAAAATCCTAGGTATCGGCATGCATTCAAGAGGTATGAAAAAAACCCCTCAACTAATTTCTTTCCCCCAATAACACCACCCCTCTTTCCTTATGAACTTATAATTTTTTTACTAAAATTGAATTAAAAACCCCCTCTTGTTATTGTAAACCTATTAAATTTTTTCCAATTTTGGAATTAAAATACCCCTTCTTTTGAATGCATGTGGTATACTAAAAGGGGAGGCGAACCCCCCTAGGGCTTGCATCGCAAGTCTCATGGTAAAGTTTGGTCCTGAAAAGATAACCCCCAAGCTCGGGGGGGTCATTCGTCATATGTAACCCTATCACATGAGTTCAAGAGATGGTTTTTTATTAGTTCAATTACTTACAGACTTATATATACATAAGGAAGTAATTTATATCCCAAAGGTTAATATACAGAAGGGCATTTTATATTAAAAATTGTCCAAAAGCTTGCAACACGTGACATGGATATTTGCATAGAGTGGATTAATCTGCCATTGCCACCAATAGGACCTCTTTTGGATTATGTGTTTTGCTTTGAACTTGTTCGAGATGAAGACTTTCAGGGTTGAGGGAGTCTATCGTATCTGGTGTTTGGGGTAGGGGTGAGTATATGGAAGAGATTGTGGTAGTTATAAAGGTAGTATAGTGCTCTATCTTTTTTGCAAAATCAACAGTAGACGTATCCTAAAAGCCTTGCCTTGTGAGTATATTGAAACTTTCTTTGTATGATGTACACCATTGAGTGATGAGGTAGTGTTGATGTTTGGTCTTCCATGTGTGTGAACCCTACTTTGATGTTGGTGATCGTGCCAAGAATCACTTTGCAATCCTAGCCAACATTGTGGAAGCAAATGATTGGTGATGTGTTGCATGTTCTTATCATCTCGCAGCTCATGCTCGCCACCTGTACTTGCCTTGCACCAATAATCACAAAAAACCTACAAAGCGTTACAATGAAACTATAAAATTTTAGGTTTCACCTAATAATTTTCTATTTGCAGGTTTATGGAAATTGTTCTTGTAAGTGTTTCATAGGGATTTGACTTGGAAGATCAAAAATGCAATTTTTATGGGTTTTCATTCATAAAACATGAGTGTTTTTTAGTGCACTCAAGGTTTTTAAACCTTGCATGCTTAGCATATATTAAAAATTTTATTTTATATAGCTTTATATAAATGGCTTTTTAAAGAGAGAGCCTAGTTGATGGAGGATCACGATAACTTGGTTTATGGAGGAGGTTCAAGATAACCTCATCTCCCTATAGCCTATAAGGCTTTGCCATGCTAAGCCTCCTCTAACATAATTTGAAAGAGGATTTTCCGTCTTTCACTAATCAACCACTTCCACCTACTCCCTGTCCAACTTCTCCATTTGTTGGCTTCTCGCTCCTCTGCACACCTACTGGCTGTCTCTCCCAAAATGATGAGATGATGACTTCAAGCTCAATACAATACCAAAAAGTCGAGTTCTTGATCTCTACAGGTGATTTTCAACCATCTATTGCAGATGCTTTAGTTCCTGCGTCCCATGCTTTGCCTTGCATGTTCTTCACATAATGACACTTTGGTCTTGTGCACTGTAATGCAAGTCCTAGCTCTTGAGTCCTCAAGCTATTAGGTCTTGGCTCTTGAGTCCTCAAGCTAACAACGATCCTCGAAGGTGCTCCTACCTCCGTTCTACAGGCAATTTGCAAATCAAAAGGTTGCAGTATAGAACGAAAGAATACTTCACGGGAGATCATGCTGTAGACTTTGTTGACGAGAACGTAGCAAAACTATTATCATAAGAAAGAAAGTGGCAAGAACAAGGTGGCTCCTCTTTATAGTGTTCATGTTTTCACTACTAGGAGGGATGCTAAGAGTTCTCAATCCTCGTTGTATCTCTTCTACTAATTCGTGTGGTGTTCAATCTTGTTGTGTCTCTTCTACTTCATGTGGTGTTAGCCCTGCCTTGCTTTTCTTCCTTTTATTGCTTCATTTCTTGGCCCCTCTTTGTTTTTCTTTTGCACTCCTTCATATGCTAATATGTTATTTTGTTTAACTCTTATGGCTTTGCTTGATGACCGGAAAGCAGATCTTCTAGTCTAACTCTCTACCCTTCTCGTATTCTTGACTGGAGTGTGTTGCCTACATAAGAAATAGATTGGGCATAGCGTTGATCTACCATAGGCATTCTAGGTAATTGAATATGAGGGATTAGATTTTTGTTTATCAAATCAGCAAATCTCGGGGGTAATAAGAGTAACACATTGCCCAAAATTTCTGGTTTTTATTGTAGACATCCATAGTCACAACTCAGATTTCAGAGTGGATTGAGATGGATGATTGCATGAGCTCTTGCAAGATAGAGAGAATGTCCATGGGCTGCTCTTCATATTCCTTGCTCTGTCGGTTGTCAAGCCAACTGTCTCAACGTTGTTGACTCCACAAATGCTGGCAACAGCAGGAGAACTAGGTGAGTTGCAAAGTATGAACAATCTCATTTGTTGTGCACTGCTCTGTCTCTCTCTATGTGTTGAGCACCAACGATGGCTTTCAAATATCACACAAGTCTAACATGTATGGGATTGCAACACAAAAGCCAGGGCTATGGGATTGCAAAGCAAAAAACAGGGGAAGATCACGGAGGAAACTTGCCATAGAGCCCATTTAATCGTATAACGTTTTTAATTAGGACAATGCAGAAGGCAATGAGCCAAGAGCTAGAAACGACCTTGAAAAGCCTCAAGGGGAGTGGCAAGATGTTGCTGGATAATGGAGGAATAGCCAACTCTTTGGATTTCAAGTTACATAGCCTGCTCTTTGGGTAGAGGGATTCGAGATGCAGCCTACTATTTGGGTAGAACTACTCAGGATGCATAGCTTGTTGTCTGGGCAGATAAATTGGGGATGCATAGCTAGCCATTCAATCAAGGTTACAATCTACTTTACGGTGAAACTCAACTCTTTGCACTTGTTTCAGCTAGTTGACATATACTGACACCTGAAAGGCAATAGTTCGATGTTTTTGTTCATCCAAAATGCATGTTCTTGTTAATCCAACTAGATATCCAAAGTTTCTCGATAGACTGTAGAGCCAACAATGAATAACCAAAGTTTCGTACATCTGCATCTTTTGGCTACACGTCGCCTTTGATATTTCCTGCATTTTTTGGTAGCAGGTTGCCATCGCTTAGAGGTGACATAGAGGTTCCCCTGTGCCTCAGAGTGGCGATCTCATCTTTGGTGCCAAACGGTTTGTGCTACCTACACAATAGAAGAAGCAGAAGAGGAATGAAGAGGGTGGAATCTCTTCTCAATTAGCGATGCCCAATTTAAGTGCCACCCCTCCTTTGACCAACAGCCATGGTGTCCCCAATGCCCCCTTTGCCACCACCTCATTCAATGCAGTAGACCTCAAAGGCAATCAGCACTCTGCTAGTAAGCACCACAAGAGTGACACAAATTGTGGCCTTGGTCGTGGCCAGGACTGTGGAGTTGCTACGGACGGAAGGGACTATGACTTTGGTTATGGTAACTAGTGTGGTGAGTGCATCTACTGTAACATCGAGTAGTGAATCCATTTTGGGAGAGGCAGTAAGTTTTGGTGACTCTCTCCAATAATGGGGCGAGAGATAATTTTGGAAGAGGCTCCAGGTTTTGGTGACTCTCTCCAACTACCGTTAGATGACTAGTGCGGTGAGTTCATCTGCTATTACCTCCAGTAGTGAATCCATTTTGGGAGGGGCAACAAGATTTGGTAATGTCTCTGACAATGACGAGAGAGAATTTTGCAATCCGCCAGCACTTCAAGAGCAGTGTGGTGACCACGACAACAACAGACACTTTGTCAGTATTCATGTAGCTTGGGTTGCTCATCCATAGCTTAGGATTCCTCATTTACCTTACTCCTTCCCCTTTACCTTACATAAGCTCTCTAATAAGTTTGTTCATAGGGCACTACATCTCAAAAAGGCAGTTTTGAGAACAACTCAACTGGAGTTTATAGCTTGCCTTCTACTGAGAGGATTTCTATTAATTGTCCCTTAGATTTGTGCAAGTCACCAAGGAGACTCTCTGTTCGCTTTGTGCCTGGTTAGCAATCCAAAATAAAAACTATAATCGAAATAAAGGTATGATAGCTTTTCTTTCTCTGCTCAATAACCCATCCGTTGGCAAATTTTTGATAAGTTGATAAGCTTTTTTTGCGGGGGGGGGGGGGTGTTCTTCTTCACGTATGTTCGATGTAGTGTCGTCTTTTCATATAGTATGTCAATGTCATAACTTTTTTTTTCTTGATATTACATGACTATTAGATATCGATGTAGTGTCGTATTTGGCCTTTCGACATAATACGTTGATCATATGATTTGTAATGTAATATTTGAGTCAATTACTTGGGCCATGCATTTGCATGGTGCTTATCTTTCCGCATTCGATCATGTTACTTGATTATATGTGCGGTTAAGTAAGTAAGTCTGCATTTCAACAATTTGGTTGTAATATTCAACCTTTGATGTCATTACAAGGACTCCTTCTCATTGTTTTGAAACTAGCTCGACACTTGGTCGTATCATTTGACTGTATGTGTCGTCTCTCAACCTTAGAAGAGTAATAGGTTCAACACTTTGTCGTTTATTCAACTTTTGGTGTTGTTCCTTAGATATATAATTTATAAAATAAGTAGGCTTCGACACTAGGTCGTTTATTCAGCTTTTAGTGTTGCCGTATCTTATTTCATAAAACAAATGTTTAAACCTCGACACATGGTCATTTATTTGGCTTTCAATGTCATAGGTTATCAATGTTGTATGATAGTTTCAGCTTCAACACTTGGTTGTTTATTCAACTTTTGATGTTGTTGTACTTAACATTATTAAATGTAATTGTCCAAGCTTTGACACTTAGTCATTTTATTTGATGTTCGTGTCATTGTAGCTTGCATATGAAATGGTTGTTTGTGTTGTTTAGTTTAAAATACTTGTGATCTAGTATAATTAATAGACTAATGGGAAACCCATGCGTTGTTGCAATTGGTAAAATAATAGCTTAGTTAGACTTTTCAGCTATCATCGCCTTGGTTATAAGTAGCATTGAGATTTGGATTTGCATGTTGGTATTCTTCTACCAAGTTTCCATCCATAATAAAGACCTGACATTAATTGTGAAAGCCCAAATTGTGAGCAAATTGTAAGGATTCTTATCGCTAGCAAGCAATCATAATTCAAAGGTATACAATTTCTTCCACATGAGAAAGAACACCTTGCTTTGCACTCTTTATGGGCATTGTCAACTTCAACTTTATACCCCTATCATGCCAGTGCCACCATGCATTCCTTCTTTCTAAAGGATTTCATCTCCCTTGATTCATTACTTACCTTGCTTCCATTTCACTCTTCGCTATTCCTCTTTTACCTGTACCCGCATCATTGTCCTCTTTGGAAATATTTTGTGTAGAATGTAGGGCTCATCAATAGACAATGAACCAACCAGATATAGAAGCTACCAAAACTATGGATGCAATAAAAGAGAGAGAGATCCAAAGTCCCACTAGAGCATGGTACTTTGATCTTACCACAAGGTACTTCTACTATGTGCCGGATATCTCTAGACTCGAGCCTGTGTGATCCATCTCAAGCGGATGTAGACTTTATGTCTATATCCTTCTACCTTACTTCTTGTGTACAGCCTAGGTAGGCAGCCCTCTCTGAGCTAAGTCTGCAGTTCCTCAGCCAAGTTCACCTTCTAGTCATAGGCCAAAAGATGATGTATGAGGGCTTGGAGTCCCACCACAGCATGGTACTTTGATCTTACCACAAGGTACTTCTACTATCTTACAGATTTCTCTAAACTCGAGCCCGCATGCTCCACCTCAAGCGGATGTAGACTTTATGTCTAGATCCTTCTACCTTACTTCCTCTGTATAGCCTAGATAGGCAGCCCTCTGTGAGCTAAGTCTACATCTCCTTAGCCAAGTTCACCTTCTAGTCATAGGCCCAACTGGTGTTGCTCTGCTACTCCTTCCTGCTCCCTAAAGTGCTACTCCAAAAGATGATATATGAGGGCCCCTCCTTTTATAGGCCCCCTTGGGAGATGCCCCATTGAAATTGTGTCAGATAGAGACACACATTTTGTCAATGAGGTAATCCAAGAACTCTTGTCTAGCTTTATGGTAATCCATAGAAAAAGCACACCCTACTACCCCCAAGGGAATGGACAGACCAAATCCACCAACAAAATATTATGCATTATCCTCACCAAGGTAGTAGAACCATAGCATTTTGATTGGGTAGAGAAACTAAATGCAGCCTTATGGGCATACAAAACCACACTCAAGGTCAGTACAGGGAACACACCTTTTCAATTGGTGTATGGCCTTGAAGTTGTGGTCCCACTAGAATTTGTAATACCAAGCCTACGCATAGTAGTATAGGAACGCATGGGAGACCATAAATCCTAGAGAAGCATATAGAGACAAGACTAGTCACCTACTATGCCATGACAATAGAAAAACACAGAAGAAAGGCATGGTTTAACAAAAATCTTAAAGCTAAAGACATCAAGGAAGGTGACTTGGTCCTGTTATACAATGCCAAAGTACACAAGGGGAAACTGAAGTATCTAGGTCAAGGACCTTACCGAGTAAGAAAGACGAATCCCATCGGAGCTATGTTGCTAGAAACATTGGATGGAGTCCAATTCAACACAACAATAAACACTAGCTAACTGAAGCACTACTACAACACGCAAGCCATCCCCGACAAAAATGAAGATTTGGAAAACCCAAGTCTTCCTTAGTTAGGATTAGGTTGTATCACGAGCACTCACTTGCATATGTACATCTTTGCACATATAGGTAGCATCAATCAATTTTAACCTAGGGCTCAGAAGTGATGCTTAACAAGATGTGTCATCCAACGCTCTAGGCATAATTGGTTTTATAGCTCCTATCCCCATATTCACCCTGACTGCGGTGTCACGATTCTAGATTGTTAGTCTATCAGTTCCCCAGTCATGGAGGACTGATGCTTCCTATAACCAAGGACATCCAAGTAAGATTTGATAGGAATTTTTGGGAAGATCCAAGATTGTGAATTGAAGAGAAAAGTAGACTCCTGCGACTTTTGTGGACACACCATTCACTATTCCCAATGGTTTAGCCCATGAATCATGAGCAAGGCATATGTTGAAATTAGCCTTTTGCATTGGTGGGAGACCCCATTCATCGTAGAGCTCCTTTGATAGGACATTTACACCTGCTCCACCATCCACTATGGCTTGGACTTCATTATATGCCTTGTGGATCAAAGGCACAATAATGTTGCGTATGTCATCTCTCTCACCCATCTGCACAGGGAAATCTCCGATGTCGTTCATAGGTGGAGGGGGTTTGTGAGTTCAATCCATCATTTGAAACTCTCCCAGAGATTGGGACAATTCCATAGGAGGATTCCGATAGGAATCAACACATGGCAACTTTGGATGCTAGAGAGTGTGGCTCCTTCAAGTTGACGTGGCGGTACATTATGTTGTGGAGTCTGTTGTTGGAACAAAAGCTCGAGTACAGTATCACTACTTTGTGGGGCCAAGTCATGGATTGGGTCTTGAGCTTGTTTCTTAGCCTCAAATTGAGCTTGTTTCTCAGCCTCAAATTGAGCTTGTTCCTTTTGTACCCATTGTTGAAGTGCTTGAAAACGAGCCTTCTCCACTTCTGTATTTGAGTATGGAGCTTCTTTTATTTGAGTCTTGGGAGCTGATGTGGATGAGCTTGGTTGCTCATTTCTTGGCGGAGGTGGAGGCACTTGTGCTTTCTTTTTAAGAAGTCGCTTTGGTTGGATTGGAATGATCAGGTCCTTGGTGGCCTCTTTCTATTGGCATGTAATTACATCCACAGGTTGTGATATTATTATGCTTGCAGACCGTAGACTTTGATGGTCCACCCCAATGATGCCAATTGGGATGTCAGGCTTAACCTCTTTTTGTTGTGGGACCTTCTTTTTCATGGGATCCATACAATAGAAACAAATACTGCTATGTTAGTACTATAATAGTACTATGCTATTAGTATGTTAGTATGCATTATAGTGTACTATATTAATACTAGAATAGTGTTATATTAGTGCCAATCTAGATCTAACACATCACCATTAGTACATATAGTACTTAAACCAGTACAATCTACATAAGGATACTGAATTCAATCAGCATATGTAGTACTAACGGATACAATTGGCCTATATTGCTAACATAGCACTATGTTAGTATGATCAACGGAAGGTGTACTAAAGCATACATTCATCAGCCTATAATGGAGCTATAATGCTAACATTGTACATTTTAAGCTTTATAATAGAATGTTATTTATGTTACCAAGTTCTATTTTGGTATTCTTCTATATCACAGATTGTAAACATTACTTTAAAAAGTGGAATTTTCACACACATGTTGCAAAGAGGACTTACTAGCTTTTTTGAATCCCATGGCAGCCACCCAATCTTTTGAAATACTCAATTTAATTTTAAAATTATTCATAAGCCCAAGAAAACACTTGTGGGATCTAATCACTTCTCTAGGCTACTTGCACCAGAAGAAACTCAAGGGGTTGTTAATGAGCTCATAGATGCCGAGCTCTTTGGAGTTGATTACTATGAAAGTGAAAATGCTAATTTTGATGGTGGAAAATGTGTCCATAGTAACATTTCCAGATGGTATGCCAAGAGGAAACACAGGAAATTGGCCTTAAAGGCTTGTAAATTCATTTTGGTGGGGATCTCTATCATAATTTTGTAGATGGTGTTCTATGTCAATTGGTTCTACCACATGAATGTGCTATAGTCTTGTTGGAAGCTCACTAGGGGGACACTTCCAAGGTGAATTGATAGCTCCAAAGGCGATGTAGGTAGGATTATGGTGGGGAACCTTATTTAAGGATGTTTGAACAAAATGTATGTAGTGTGACATATGCCAATGTATTGTCCATCTCTTGCCTAATGAACCTATGCCATTGGTCCTTGGGATGTGAAGATAGTGGGAGAGAGGGAAGGAGTCTCACTTGCAGCTTTCTCACATACACAATGGGGGGATACACACAAAGGTGGAGGCTGAAAATAGTTTTCCTCTTCTTAGTTGTGAAAGCCAAAAGAACTCTAGTACAAAGAAATAGAAGAACCCTATATGTGGGTCTCAAACCAAACTCAACTAACTAAGGTGGCATACTAACTGAGCCACGAACTAGTGTAGATAAGGATAGCTGTCATCCAGCTATTATTCGTGGGCGATGTACCAACCGCATCTGTAGCTAACAAGTCGGTGACATAAATGCACAACGGTCACCCTGGCATATCCCGAGTGGAGCTCGATATCTCAACACTCCCCCTCGAGCTCAATCCCAATTCCTGCACACCAAGCAGGTCTCTGAACTTGTGCAGCTTCTCTGCGCCCAATGCCTTCGTGAATATGTCAGCTACCTGATCCTCTGTGCTGACATAAACTAGATCAATAAGACCTAGTAAAACCTTCTCCCGCACATAGTGATAATGCACCTCAATGTGCTTTGTTCTAGCATGATAGACTGGGTTATTTACCAAGTGTATACTGCTCATGTTGTCACAATAAATGACAACTGGCCCATCTATAGACTGATGCATATCATAGAGTAGCTTATGCAACCAAGCTACCTCACATGCAGCCATTGCTGCACCCCTGTACTCAGCCTTTGTGCTCGACAAGGCAACTGTAGGCTGTTTCTTGCTGCTCCAAGTGACTGCAACACTCCCAAAAGAGAACACATATCCACTGGTAGATCGTCTATCAGAAATACTACTAGCCCAATCAGCATCAATGTATCCATGCAACTGTATCTGAACCCCAGCCTCATAAAATAGTCCATACTATAATGTGGACTTCACATACCTAAGTATGCGCCTAGCCGCATCCAAATGCGGTTTCCTTGGAGCCTGCATAAACTGACTTACCAACCCAACAGCATAGCTCAAATCTGGCCTGGTAATAGTCATGTAAATCAAACATCCTACTATGCGTCTATACATAGTAGGGTCTTCGAGAAGCTCACCTGCATCTACACTCAGCTTCACATTCTGCTCCAAAGGAACTAAAATAGGCTTACAGCCTGTCATTCCATATTTGGACAGCATGTCCAGTCCATACTGCCTCTGCAAGAGCTGTATCCCACTTGGTGATCTAATCACCTCAATGCCCAAGAAATAATGCAGCTCTCTCAAATCCTTCATCTCAAACTTCTGCCTCAATAGCATTTTCACATGAAGGATCTCTTCATCACTATCACCTGTGATGATCAAATCATCAACATAAATGACAAGCAACATAATCCCTTTCTCTGTTTTCTCACATAGAGTGAGAAATCTGCCTTGGAAATCTAAAAGCCAATAGTGACAAGATACTGTCCTATCTTGTTAGACCATGCTCTAGGTGCTTGCTTCAAGCCATACAAGGCTTTCTTCAACCTGCAAACAAACTCAGGATGAATAGCATGAACATAACCTGCTGGCTACTCCATAAAGACCTCTTCTTGCAAATCACCATCCAAGAAGGCATTCTTTACATCCATCTGATGTAAAGACCATCCCTTTGATGCAGCCATAGCAATGGCTGCTCTTACGGTTTCCATCCTTGCAACCGGGCTGAAAGTTTCTTCATAATCAATGCCATATATCTGTGCATACCCCTTGACAACTAATCTTGCCTTGTATCTATTCACAGAACCATCTGCATTGTGCTTGATCTTATAAACCCACTTACAGCCAATTGCATTCTTGTCTTTAGGCAAAGGCACCAATTCCCATGTAGCATTTGCATCCAAGGCATCCATTTCTTCATCCATGGCTTTCTCCCATTTTTCATTTCCCATGGCTTGCTCAAAAGAAGTGCGTTCTGGTTCCTGTATCACTTTGACCATATAGGCATAGTGAATGGCTGTAAATCCATCATATTTCAACCTATCCACAGGATACCTAACCCTGGTAGACCTGCGCAAAATAGGCTCACTTCCAGGTGCTCTCAAAACATCCCTGGTCTTCCTTACTCCAAGTGTAACAACAGAAGGAATACCCAACTCATCATCAATGCTCTGCTCTGAGCCACTGGATTCACCATCCACATAAGAGTGACCTGCATTCACATCAAACATGGGCTGATCTACCTTCTCTTTTCCTTTTCGTGATACCTGCATACCACTATCTGCATTGCTTTGAGGAGATTCTCCTGATCTCAATCTACCTGTCCATGGCAATGTATGTGAACCACTACTAGAGGACACTGCAGGTCCACTGATATTTTGTGATTGCTGCTGTGAATTTTGTGCAGCATTACCATTTTGTGCATCTACATCAATCATCACATTTACTGGTCTATACCAGCTGCTCATCTCATCAAAAACAACATCTCTGCTCACTGTGAACTTACGTGTAGAAGGGTTATAGCATCTATACCCTTTCTGCTGCAGAGAATAACCAATAAAGATGCACTTCTCAGCCTTTGGATCCAACTTGGACCTCAACTCATCTGGCACATGAACATAGGCAATGCAACCAAAAATTTTCAAATGAGAAATGTCTGGTTTCCTACCAGTATACATCTCCTCTGGCGTCATGCCATGTATTGCTGCAGTGGGAGTCATGTTCATTATATAAACTGCTGTAGCAATTGCTTCAGCCCAATAATAATCTGGTAGATCTTTTTCATTTAGCATGGCCCGAGATACCTCTCCAATATGCCTGTTTTTCCTTTCTGCAATTCCATTTTGCTGTGGGGTATGACTGCATGAATATTGCTGCTTTATGCCATGCTCCTGTAGGAACCTTGCAAACTCATTTGAGAGGTACTCTCCCCCTCCATCTGACCTTAGGCATTTTATTTGCAGGCCTATTTCTTTTTCAACCATAGCTTTAAAAGCTTTGAAGTGCCCAAACACTTCACTTTTCTTTTTCATAAAATACACCCAAAGTTTTCTGCTGAAGTCACCAATAAATGTGACAAAATAGTGACAGCCTCCAATAGATGCAGCTTTAGTAGTCCACACATCAGAGTGGATTAATTCCAATGGCTTTTTACTCTCTTGAACATGCTTAGGAAATGGTTTCCTTGCCTGTTTTCCAAATTGACAGGCTTCACACATCTTATGCATTTCTGCAACCTTGAATTTAGGCAATCCTGCAACAATATTTTGGGCCTGCATTGATTTAAGTCGCTATACATTAACATGACCAATGCGTTTATGCCAGATATCAATATCTGCAACTACACCGGTCCCATGTGCAAACATTGCTACACTCAATTCAGGCATGTCCGCATCCAGCGTAAACATCCTGCCTTTCTTCTTTCCTTTTGCTATCAAGTGACCATTATTTTTCATATCCTCAACAAAACATCCATGAGGATTAAATCTAACCTGCAAGCCCTGCTCAACCATTTGACCAACAAAAACCAGGTTCTTGGGGATGTTCGGGACATGAAATAGATCAGACAAGTATTTCTTTTTCGCATCCTACATAGACAAAGGAATTTTGCCAATCTGCACAATAGGATGTGCAGTATCATCACCAGTCTCCACAAATCCTGGTTTTTCCATTTTCCTTGCATCCTGCATCCATTCAGCATGACCTGTCATGTGGTTTGATGCACCTGAGTCAACATACCATACATCATTGCTTTCTTTGCACTTGTCACAGAATTTGTCATATGCTGTACCATAAACAAATGTTCATTTCTGTCATCACCTTGTCTACTAGAGGATGCATAATTGCCTTGTTGCAATTTTCCATTCATAATGTCATTCTGCTTTTTGTAGCATTCTTTAGCCATATGCCCCATTTTACCACAGTAGTAGCATTCAACATTGCTGTTTGCATTTTGGCCTCTCTGCCATCCACCATGACCTCTTTGGCTCCCCCTGCCTCTAGAGTTACCACGTCCTCCTGCATAGGACTGGTTTTCTTGAGTTTGCTGCATATTTTGATTTCTACCACGGCCTCCAGATCGTCCTCCTCTACCTCTGCCTCTACCCCTTCCAGCATTTGAGTAGAAGACAGTTTCTTTTGAGGTTCCTCCTGAAGAAGATGCACCACCATTTCTCTGCTCTTCAGAAATTAGAAGAGCAATCAACTCCTCAAAATCAGGAAATTTTTCACGGACGGCAATGGATGTCTGGAACTGTGCATAATCCTTTCTTAGACCATTCAAGGTCACAGAAACTAAATCGTCATCATCCACTGGCGACCCAATGGAAGCAAGTGCATCTGCAATTTTCTTCACCTTCATGTGGTAGTCATTGATGCTCATATTTTCTCTCTGCACATTGTGTAGCTCTTGCTTGAGCTGCATTTTCCTGGCCTGCCTATTTGTGCTATACATTTTAGCCAAAGTATCCCATGCCACCTTTGGCGTACTTGCATCCTGAATATGCACAATCATTGAATCTGAAATATTGATAGACAGCCAGTACATAACTTTTCTGGCTCTCTCATGCCATCCTTTAAATGCCTGCATTTCCTGTTGATTGGGAACATTAGGAAGAATTGGTTCATCTTCATTTCCTGTAATGAACTCCCAGTACCCTTTTCCCATAAGGAAATTCCCAGTAGCCTTTTTTGACCACACAGTCACTTCCTAGTGACGATTTTGCATCAACAAGCAATAAGGATGATTCTGGAACTCCCAATATCTCTGCGCACGGGCATACGATGCAATTTCTGTGGCAACTTTTCATCGACTGGCAGAACAGTGGTCGCACAGCAAAAAGAGGGCCTTTTTCTGAGTGCCTGCGGAGAACTTCCGCCTCCAAAACGGGCCCCGAAATGACCTCGAATCAAAAAAATAAAGTCACCAAGGGCTTTGACCACCCCGCAGCATATAATGCCCTCTCGCCACACCGCGAAGGGCGTCTCAATTTGAGACAGTGCACTCTTGCACTTCCGGCTGTGCTACTTGCAGAGATTTGCTCCCAAACTCGAAAAAGGAAAGCAACACTAGTCCTCTTACCAGGACACTGCGAACTTGGTTTGCTTTCTTGAGCTCCTTACCACAAACAAGGCTCTGATACCATGTGAAGATAGTGGGAGAGAGGGAAGGAGTCTCACTTGCAGCTTTCTCACATACACAATGGGGGAATACACACAAAGGTGGAGGCTGAAAACAGTTTTCCTCTTCTTAGTTGTGAAAGCCAAAAGAACTCTAGTACAAAGAAATAGAAGAACCCTATATGTGGGTCTCAAACCAAACTCAACTAACTAAGGTGGCATACTAACTGAGCCACGAACTAGTGTAGATAAGGATAGCTGTCATCCAGCTATTATTCGTGGGCGGTGTACCAATTGCATCTGTAGCTAACAAGTCGGTGACATAAATGCACACAACGGTCACCCTGGCATATCGCGAGTGGAGCTCGATATCTCAACATGGGAAGCATTCCAAAGATGGGAATTGAAATTTGTTAGTCCTTTCAAGCCTTTTGGGCTTACATAGAATAAGTATATCATGGTTTCTACTGGTTATGCTACTAAGTGGACAAAATTGGGATAACCCAGTTTACAGCATGGCTAAATTTGTGTTTGAAAATATAATATGCAAGTATAGATGTCCCATAAAACATTTCAGTGATCAAGGATCACGTTTATTGAATGAAGTCATGCAGTTATTGAAGGATAAATTTAAGATTATGCACACCATCTGTACAACCTATTATGCTCAAGGCAATGGAGAAGACAAATCTATGAACAAAACTCTCAAGTTGATTTTGACCAACGGTGTATAATCTCCTAAGAGTGATTAGGATGCCAAGCTACATGCTACATATAAGATTTCATTCAAAGCCACCACAAACTTAACTCTATTAAGGACATCTTTTGGTTCCTAGTCCCTAAGTGGCTTTTGAACATTACTTAGATGAATTCAAGGAAACCAAGTGTCGATTTGATCATCTATCCCACCTAGATGAACTATGTCTATGAGTAGCCTAGTCAAAGCAGATAATTCAAAGCAAAAGAACAGCATGGCATGATAGACATATTGTGCCTAAACATTTAGAAAAATGAATGTTGGTGCTACTATATAATGCTAGATTGGGAACCCTCAAAATAGCTTTCAAATTGGGATGGAATGTTTCCTATAAGTTAATTGAAGAATTTCTGAATGGAATAGTACAGCTCTAGGATTCAAGAAAGAGTGTTTTTTGAGTTGTACAATGGGAGCAAAGGAAACCCTTATGGAGTAGCAAGTTCCATGGTAGCACATGGCTTGGATACAAGTCACTTGTTTGATATAGGTCACTTATGGAGTAGCAAGTTCCACAGTAGCACGTGGCTTGGATATAGGTCACTTGTTTGATAATGACTTGGTTGAGCCTTGTGTATCAGCAAGCATGCCAACAAGTTGTTTGGTTACAATGGATGGGGCAACTTGCATGCAAACACATGGCAGTTTGAAAATTACATAATAATTACAAGGCCATTAATTTGGAGTATCATTCCAAAGAAGGGGGTGTTTTACTAAATCATGTAGCCACTAAGGTGATAAGATGTCATATTTATCCATTGTGCATCATTTACATCAATTTTAGCCATTCATCTTCTTCATCACTTATAGTTATATTTTTTGCCTGCTCTATTGCTCTCTGTATTATCTTTGTGGTTAGATGTCTCCCTCTATGTTTTATTTTCCTTTGCTTTCATCTCCACCTACATCCATCTCCATTTGCATGGTCTTCTTGATCACAGAGGAATGCATAGCCTATACCATCCATTAGAAGTGACAGAGGTCGGTTTTTCCCCCTCACTTGATCACAAAATTTACAAATGAGGTCCTCAAGGAGATTCTGAAATGTAATCACCAATTTCATTTTGCAAAGCTTCCATGGGTGAAAGTTTTGGATGCTGAAGAAAATTTGGATTCTTATGACATTGAGGATCACAATATATTAATCCAGGACATGCATGTTTAGCTATCTACAGTATTGTTGGGAGATGTTTTCCAAATGGTAACTCCAGTAGCATGAGTGCACTGACATCCAATAATAGATTGGATGAGTACTTTGAGGTGGATAGCTACTCGTTGTCACAAATTCACTTGATCCGCAAGTCCTTGATGATGGCCTATAAAATTTATATCAATTCATCTTAGAATTTATAGGGTTGAAGAAGAGTGTCGGGTGTGTGCCTTGCTAGTACATTGCTTTGATGATTGCTTCCTTTCTAGATGCCCAAGAGGTAGATTGGTTGTCTACCTTTGATAAAACATTTGAGACAAATATCAAAGCTATTATCAAGGTCTGAGCATATTGTAAATCAAGCCACATCTATGCATGTTGCACCACACGTTGAATTGAAAGAAGTGTAGTGGCCAATGCCCTGCCCACACCTAGTGTTGGATCAAGACCATCTAACACAAAGGAGAAAAGTGCCAAGGAGAAAGGTAGTGAGTCAAGAGTTTATGGAGAAAGGCAGTGAGAAGGAGAAGTTTGAGGAGAAAGGTCGTGAGCAAGAGAATTCTGAGGGTGAGAAAGATGAAGGTGAATGCTCCTCTTCTCTCTCACAAGATTTTGAGTTAGATGGCATGACGAGGACAAGGAAGGCTCCAAGAAATGGGAGTGAGTAAGCACAACGAGTACAAGGAAGTCTCCAAGTAGCAAAAGCATGAACAATAAAAGGAACCCCAACAGAAGGAACAAGAAGTGGGACCATAGCCCAAGTAGCAATCCATAGCCTTGACCAACTCAACCACTCTACTTGTACCTCCCAAAGTTCTCCTATCTCTTCCCTTGACCAACACTGTCTTGTTGACCCTCAGTTACTCAAGGATGATCATAGAGATAAGTATGCCATAGATATGTAGTGACATTGACTAAGAAGAACATGGTCATGGTAGACTAGGCCCTGGATTACTTGGACAACTCCCCAGGTACTAAATGACAACCACTTTTTTTAGATGTAGTTTCAAGAGCAGTTGGTTCAATTTTTGGAAAAGAAAATGGCTGAACTACCACAAGCAAAGAGCACCCTTAGTGCAAAATGAGACAGTCTATAGGAGCATTTAGTCAATGTCTTAACACAAGCTCAAAAAGAAGACAAAGATACGTAGCCAGGTGTGAAGAATTCCTAAGCCAAAGGAATTGGCTACATCCTACCATGACAACTAGAGCAATCTTAGAACCATAGTTAGGAGACTAACCAAAGCATCCACTATCAAGCAAGAGTGGAGAGCACACTCGGCCATGCTACCCCAGGGGTCAAAATTGATTACTATGTAGAGTCAGAAGGATGGAATGTTGGTCTTGGGCTGAGGCATCCCAGAAGATTGGTAGATGAAGGTCCATCATGGCAAGTGGAGTCCCAACATTAATCTACAAAAAGCTTGGATTTCAAGCGATTAGTCATTTCCTCTGTGGAAAATCAAAATGAGTGTGACCAACCTAGGGAATAGAGAGAACCACTTTGACAACACTCGATTGTTGTTCCAAAGGAATTATGTCAAGAGAGATATGAAGGAAAATAGGACAGCTATAGTAGACAACCAAAGGATCAATCAATAGGAAAAGTTGTGTGATTCTAATGGAGAGAGGCACCACCGAAGAACTGAAGTGAATGTGGAGTAGCTTAGGAAATTTTCCCAAGTACCACTCACTTTGGATAGGGGTACTACTTGAACTGTAGATGTATAATGACCTACACCTTTAAGGCCCAAAGATAGCATGATGCGGGGTAGTTGAACATGAAGGCATGTATGATAGGTGGAGAAAAATTGACTCGGTCCTACCAAGTGGAAGACTTGTCTACCCATGCTATGGATAAAAAATAGAGCTAAAACGAGTAGAGAAATCTAAATCTAGCAAGAACATCAAGATAAAATTTCAAAACTTCAAAGGCACTAATGATGAAGACCCATATTAAATAGCCATTTGCAAAGTTTCTTGCAAGTTTGACACATCAATGGTGACATGACAAACAAGAAATACATGAACCATATTCCATGTACCTTAACAGAAAATGCTCAAAGATGGTTCAGTTAGTTTCCAATTGGGTATTTTCCTAATTCATAAACAGTATCTAAAGCATTCCTATGGACGTTTAGGTAGGGTATCAACAAATAAGATGCTCATACAAAGCTAATTGAACTAAAGAAAAACAAAGGAGAGTCCTTCAAAGACTTTGTGCTTAGGATACGAGCTCTTATCAATCAGTTGAGTACTGTACCAAATGATAAGTCTATGTGGGCCTAGTTTATCACAAGATACACTTAGGGAGACCTACATATAGCAATGATAGCCAATCTGACTAAGACGTGTGAAGAATTGCTAGATTGAGCTATTGCTCTGGAGAAGAGTGAAGGCTTAAAGAGCAAGACAAAGAAGAAATATGCTAATAACAACACTGAAAAGACACCAACAAGAAATATAAGCTCAAAATTGAGTTGAAGAAGGCCTTGAAAGAATTGGGCATTCGATGGAAATCAAGTACCAATGACAAATGTTGTAATACGTGTTCTAGCGGTGTGACAATCAAAAGAAGAATGCAAAACTAAGTATTGCAATACCTATACCTGTTTCGACATGATGAATCACAATGGTGGTTTAATGATAAAAATTTCCAAGTGTTAGTGGACCATGTGACGATTGATGCTGGCCACTCAAGGGGAAGCCACACATCCTGATCAGAAGGAAAAAGGTAAGAATAGTAAAGGGAAAGCAAATCCGTCTAAGACTAGATGTTTCTATTGTGGAAAAACATTATCTAGGTTCTCATTGTCTGATTTGGGCTGAGCATCTGAACTTTCTCAAAACTAACATGGAAAGAAAGCAAGTGTATCCAGAATGTTGAGCAATTGTAGCCCAACTACTAGAGATGCAGTTGACGCTCAAGTGGTTACTAGGTCAAAAGGATCAATTGCAACAACTAGTGTAGAGATAGGTTCCTCAAATAAATACATTAATTGGAGGGCTCAAAAGGAGTTGGCTACTAAAATTGCAAGGCATTTAAAGGGGAAATCCCCAGCAGTAATGGAAGTGCTCTGATGCCCAAAATTGATATATTTTATTTGGCATTGGTATTGTTTTTCTCTATGTTTGATAAGAGTTTGAGTATCAAGTGATAGCCAAGTGGCTCTCACTTATTTCTATTTTCTAAGATATTGTATGGGATTGAGAGGATGAGTGGAATGGATCATTGTAAATACCATGTGTATGAATGATAAATACCTTGGTATGGGGTGAGAGTTATTTGTGTTTGGGATATTATGGGTTTTTTAGAAAATAGGAAGAGTGAGTCATATAAATGGAGGAGTCAAGAGGAATCCTTCTAGAATTCCTATGTGAAATGAGGATGTGGGCATATGGAAAAGAGAGGGTCCCTATGGGCTCCATGTGGGGAGACTCTTGACTTTCTCAATATTTTAAGAGTCTTGAGCATCTTTTGATGGGACACATGGCAAGAGTATCCAAAAAGGACATGGATGGTGACATACGGGCTTATGTGATTGATGGGGAAAGGAATCTACAGGCAGCAATTGTAAATGGGTGAAGGAGGGTGACAAAATCTATATAAAAGGATCCCTCCTCTCCCTTGTTCAACATCTCATCCACCATTAGGCCTCATGTTGCTATAGCTCTAGTCTCCTCAAGCCTCTTCCATGAGCCTTCTCTCCCTCTTGTAGATATTCTCTTATGTAGACTGTTGAGTCCATCTCTCTCTAGTTTATTCTCTCTCTATGAGTAGTCTTGGAGCTTCCACTCCCTCTTGTATGATTGAAACCTCTTCTTCTCCCTTGTGTTTGTAGTATTTTGAGTTGCATTGGAGTGGAGTCTCACTCTATTGGTAATGAAGGTCACTTCAGGTTCTCTCTCTTGAGTGTCTCTTTCCTTTTTCCATTGTTTTCTCTTCCAAAGTGCTCAAAAGTGTTGTCTATTTGGCCACTCATTGCGCATACATGGTTTATCTATTTCCCAAGCCACAAAGGGAGCTCTTCCTTCCCTCCTAGGCAACCTCTATGGGACTTGGATCATACATGAAGTCTAAGCATAGAGGTAGTATTCTCCCAAGTCGGCACCAATAGAAGGAGTAGGTGTTCTTCATGATAGTTTGACCCCCTATCAGTATTTTGGTCATAACTTTTTGCTCCATCATCCGATTTGGACGAAGCTTATATCAATGCAAAGTTCTATTGAAAAGAATCATCCTTTGTTTTCAATTATTGTATTAGATTTTAGACCAAAAATCGATGACTTTATGTGTGACTGTTTCTTTTTCGGACAGTTTTTAACCCCGTCCAGTAAACTGTCCATATCTTTCCAACCGCTTCTCTATTTCTTATGAAACTTATATCAGAGTGAAACCCCTTTCAAGACACATCTAGATATGTATTTGAATATTTTATATCATGTCTCTATAGAAAGTTATGGGTCTCTGTGTCTTATGACAGTTTGGAGAGTGTTTTGCGCTGTGTAAAGGTGTTTATGAAGGAGTTGCAATGTTTCACCGGAACCTGCCCATCCAATGAAATCAGTTCATGTCATCATGAACCGCAATATCTTCTTTCAACAACGTATCACTAGAGCTTCTCTTTGGCACAGACCAACTTGCTAAGATTATGGCCTCCGCTGATCCTTTCCTTCTCCCTATGCTTGAGTACAACATCACTTGGGATGTTACCATCTTCATTCTCATCTAAGGGAGGATAGTATGGTGTGGTCTCTTGGTATAAAAGCTTCTTTTTAATGTCCCTTTCCCAGTGATGAATATCTCTATCACTTAGTTTAAAAGCAGTAGGAAGTGAAGAGGTGCGTGAAGTTATTACCCCCAACTTCATGTCACATCTTTTGGTGGAGACACCAGGTACGTTCCTTTGTGACAAGGGTGGTTCTTGAATCCATGTATACATGATGTTTTCACGGTGCTGGTTGGTCACTTATTTTTGAAGATTTTGTTGAGGATCACATTGTGGAGGGTTTTCAACAAGTGGTTATGCATAATCAGTTGGTCTTGGTATCTAAGGCTCTGTGGGATCTTGTTTGGATCTTGTTTGGGATATTATTTGGATCTTGGTGTTTCCTTTTTGTGTTTCATCATGGTGAAGACTCTAGTGTTTTGAGGGACCCAAAGGGAAGACCCAGAGTTTTATCTTCACGATTCTGTTCGAGGATGCCGGCTTTCTGGATGGTCCATGAAGGATCAGGCAGAGATTTTGCTTGATTTTCTTCAAGGTGTGGCCCTTAGTTGGCATGAGGCCTTATAGGACTCTACCAAGGAGGACTGGGACCAAGTGGTGGCTGTAATGAAGCAGAGATTTAGGGCAGTGGAGTCACCAAATTCTTTGATGTTGTAGTTGGACCAGTTCTATCAAGGAGAGGGTGAGATGGTATCTACATTGGCAATCTGATATAAAACTTTATGGACAAAGTTTGAAAGGGCAACTTTACGAGCTGTGGCATCTGCATCATCGGCCCCTCAAAGTCTCATAGGGATGGAGCACTCAACGATAAGCAAATTTCTTATGGCTTTGGAGCCTCATCTTCGCTCAAAAGTAATGAGAGTAAATATCCAACAACGTACATGGATGCATGTCGTATTTCAACCAAGAAAGAAGCTTCTCTAAAGATCAAATCTTCTTTTGTGTCTTCAACAACTTCAACTTCTAAGGTGGAGGTAATGGGCACTCCTCAAGTACCAAAGTCCTATGAGTTAGATCATAATATCTCCCAATTGATGGCAAAGTTTGTTGATTTGAAATTGCATTTGGTTAATGCACGACAACCTAGAGCACTAAAGAGTGAGGATAGGCCTTGAGATAAGAGTCGGGTCACTTGCTATGAATGTAATGAAAAAGATCACTATTGCCCTGACTGTCCTAGATTGAAAAAGAAAGAAGAAAAACAAGTATCCTTGTTAGAAGCTTCTTCAGAGGATGAGGAAAGAGAGGTAATGATGGTGGCTAAACGGGGGCATGGTAAAGCAAAAGAAGAAGAAGAAAGCAAGGAAGAAGTAGATGAGAAACATCAGGAAGAGGAATGCCGTAGTAAGAAAAAGAAGGCATCTAGAAGGAGAATTAGCTAGTCAGACTTTCCTTTAGGATAAGGCATTGGAAGCTATGACTTGTTGTCCGACCTTAAAGAAAAGGAAGCTCATATCACCTTTGGTCAATTACTTGCGTTGTCTCCAAAACTATGAAAGGAATGGGGAAAGCTAGCAAGCACAAGAGTGTCAAAGAAGAAAAAGAAGAAAAGTGCCAATCCTATATTGTTCAAAAGGTAGATATAGATGTAGGTGATGATGAACATGTGGTTGATGTGATCATTGATGGTCAAGTGATTTCTAATGTGTACATTGATGGAGGTGCATCGACTAATGTCATGAGTGAGAAAACCATGATAGGTGTTGATTTAAAGTACTCTAGTACTACCTCTCCTTATCACATCAAATTGGCTGACAACACTAGGGTTAAGACCTTGGGAGTTGTGAAGAATCTAGAAGCGGATGTATGTGGAATTTCTGTGTCGACTGCTTTTCAAGTGATCCCTACCAAGCCAGATGCATGTGCCTATCCATTGATTTTGGGAAGGCCTTGGCTACGCAAGGTGAAGGCTATTCAAAAGTGGGATACTGGAGAATTGATTTTGTAGGGAAATGATAAGGAGCGCTACAACATCAAAAGTCACAAAAAGGAAGTTGTCAAGGAGGAGTCTTCAACATTAGAGAGTTTGAGCTCTGACTTAACCAATGAAGAAGAAGAGACAGGGTGTAGCTCCGAGGAGTCCAACTCAGAGGGTGAGGTTGAAGGAGTGGCCGCCTTTGGTCTTTGTCTTGGTGCTAATCGAGATGAGTCAAGAGGGAACAAGGTGGTGGTACAAGAAGATCCTATAGAGACACTTCATGTGGAGGATGTGGAGCATGCTAAACAATGCCAACACAATGAAGAGCTTCTTGGTGATTCTCTATTAGGTAGTGAGAAGCTCCAGTACTTGGATATGTTAGATGATTTTCCATGTCTCTTTACAACAAGCTATTCACAGGTTTGACCAATCTCTCTTGTGGAGCACAAGATTGAGTTGAATCTAGAAAGCAAGCCAGTTGTGCAATGCTTAAGGCGATTGGGGGTGATCTAAGGTGAGGCACTAAAGAAAGAGGTAACACAACTACTTGAGGTGGGATTTATCTTTCCTGTTGATGATTCAGAATGGATATCTCCTATAGTTGTCACACCAAAGAAAGGAAATATTTGGCGGGTTTGTGTGGACTTTCATCCTTTGAATGCATGCACTAAGAGGGATCATTTTCCTTTGCCATTCCAAGATGAAATACTAGACCAAGTAGCAGGGCATGAGATGTATTTTGTATGTGATGGGTATTCTTCTGATGGGACACATGGCAAGAGTAGACAAAAAGGACATCGATGGTGACATACGTTTTTGTGCAACAATTGGTGTTAGGGGATTGAAGTCTTTATGTTGTGGTTTAATCATCCGTTGGCATACATCACAGCCTTTTACATATTCATAGGCATCTACTCACAGTGTTAGCCACCAGTAGCCTGCAAGGAGAACTTTTCTTGCTGTGGCTTCCCCTTAGAAGTGTCCTTCTACAATGCCTTCATGGACTTCACTCAGGATTGGCATGATCTCATCAAAACTTTCTTTAGACAATATGATTGAATCAGAGTGATAAATCCATCTTCAATCACCATCATCTAAGACTGAGTTAAGGTGATCAATCCATCTTCAATCAACATCCTCTAAGACTAAGTTAGGGTGATCAATCCTTTCCCAAAATCTCTATCTTGATGTGGCTATATCTCACACGTGTGTCATGATCCCATACAAATAGGACTATGAAAGAAACAAACAAAGAGAGAGAGGTGTGTGGTGAGTGAGAGGTGTGTGTGTGGTGGTGTGTGTGTGAGAGAGAGAGAGAGCTGTAGCCCTTGCTTCACCCTTCCCATCAGCTCCCTAGCCTCCCCAAACTAGCCCATTGGTATCACCTCCTGCTACGCTACATCAGAGTGCAAAAAATGACATTTTGGAGCATTAAATACCTGTCGTACAGCCCGCCATCCTTCCATAAAGTTTTTGTATAGGTGTATGGTCCTGTACGACCTATCCCGGTCTGCTTAGGCTACTGCTGCCACTTAATTACCTGCTCTTGGGTCGCTTTTCTGTAGGGATTTGCTCACGGACTGCATCTTTACGTTGGTTCTGAGGGCTCTCTATTCCCCTTTCTCTTCTCTTGGGTTTCTGGGTCCTGTGTACTCTTTCCATCGCCAGAATCTTTCTTCTTTTTTTGAAATCTAGTTCATCTAGGAACTTTTATTATTTTTTTCTCTTCTCCTTCTATAGAACTTGTCATTTCTTTTCTCTAAATTCCTACATCTCTCTTTCCCCTTCTTCTCTTTGCAAATACAATACTTTCTTCTTCTCTGTGGGTTGCTTTTTTGGGACTATTTTTTCTCTACTATCACTTTACAGGTACCTTCTTGTTGGGTTCCATCCTCTTCTGAAGACATGGTTGAATACTCTTATGAAAAAACTTTTCAAAAGGATCGATCAGTTCAATGCAAAAAGCAAAAGCAGGCTGAGGGTCAGCATGACCTAGTGCATGATTCTGTTGAAGCACAACTGGTTTATGATGTCATGCATGAAGGATTTGTAGACACAAGGAAAGAGTGAAAAGACTCTGTTCCATTGGTTGGTCTAATGGTTGAAGTGGATGAAATTGTGGATCCAATTAGAGAATATGCCAAAAATGCAGTTATTTTATTTTTCCCAGGTCGGATGACACCTATTGCAGAGATAGGCAAGTGGTTGACCTGCACACTAGCTCGCTCATTTGTTTGGAAGGTACACTATGCAACCAGGGGCTTTTTTGAGGTCATTATGGTAGATGAGATTCACAGGCAAATGCTTTTGGAACATTCACCCCTCTTTTTTGGGCTGTAAATGGTGCACGTTTTGCCATCGTCTCCCACAAGGGATTTTTAGGCTTTGATCCGACACCGATGTCTGGTCTGGGTTGAAGTTGTAGATTTCCTGCAATGCATGGCTTCACTCTTACCTAAATTTGTTGCGACTTTAGGCAAAGTGGTTTACCCACCATGGCCTTATGGCAATTCAAATCGATCTTGCATTCTCTGGGATACTGATAATCCCACATTAGAGTCTTATTCAGTCACAGTGAACAATGTTGACATGGGAAGTGCTTTTTATAAATTGAAATGGGGCTTATTTGCAGGGGCTTGCTTTGACTGTAAAAAATTTGGGCACATGGCTTCATAGTGTCCAATGAGTCAGCATAAAATGCCTCCTTCTACTTTACCTATTTGGATGCCCACTAAGGGTGCTTCTGCCTCTATTGGGCATAAAAATAAAGGTAATAGACAGCTTTTTGTGAATCAAGCTCCAATGGTTTCAAATGGGACTACTTCTTTCCCTTCGCTTCCTACTATTCAACCCTCAGCAAAAGGACCGAAACCTCCAATTGATGGATGGCAAAGTCCAAGAAAAGTTATTTATGTTTGACGACCTCCACCCCCTTGCACTTGGAATGGTGCATCTTCTAGTGGAAACTCTCCAGAGGTCAATTCAGGAATTGAGATCACTTGGGCTGTAGTAACAACTAGCAAAACCCTCTTCCATGAAGAAGAGGTTGCTACTTTGCTGTCTACTCCTCAGGTAGATGTTTCTTCTCAGGGAAGAGGCCCTGACCCTGAGGTAGAAATGTAGGTTTGATATCCTAAAAGTTGCTGCTGTACATAGCTGTTATTCTCCTATAAATATCTGTAAATATGACTGCTCATATCAAATGCCTTACACTTAATGTTCAGGGGATGCATGACAGTAGGAAATGGAAATCTGTGTGGCTATATATCAATAGATTTCAGCCTGATATAGTGGCACTCCAAGAACACAATCAACATGTCTATGCAGGAAAGATAGGTCATTACTGTGGCTATGATATCTTCTATGCTGGGGAGCACTCTTTCTCAAGAGTAGTCTTTCTGATCAAGCATGAGCTTCGGCCAGCCATTGCTTTAAATGACAATCAAGGCAAATGGATTATTCTTCAATGCATCATTCAAGGCGAGGTGTTTGAATTTTCTTTTGTCTATGCACCTCAATCTTCTCGGAATAGATCTGCAATTTGGGATGCCATGTGGCAATATCCATAGAGATATCATGCCTTTATCTATGGGGATTTCAATAATGCTCCACAACAAGGTGACAATACATCAGGACATACTCATATGTTAACCCCTGAAAGGCATGCATGGTCTCAATTACTAATGCACCTTGATTTGGTAGATCTTTGGAAGGAATTGCAGCCTTTGTCACTAGGATACACTTTCCAACATAATGCCCTTTCCTCTTATCAAACACGTCTGGATCGTTGATATAGTGTAGCTCTGCAACAAAATGATGATTTTACATGCAAAATGTGGATTGACTATGCCTTTGTGCATTCAGATCATGCACCTTTATGGTTGAGGTTATCTTTTTATGATATGCCAGATGATAGACTACCTCAAAGGTGACATCTGATTGTGACCAATAGCTATTTGCAACATGTTGCTTTCAAGTCCATGGTTACTGAAGCATCTCACTCTCTATCTTCTCAGAGCCACTTTGATATCGATAATGCATGGGATTCTTTTGTTTCTAAAATGCAAGATGTAATTAGAGGTTATGGCAAGTCTTACATGAATACTCTGAGGGAAACTATTGCTCAAGCCAAATTAACTTGTCAAGACCTCACTGAACTCAGTCATCTTCGTCCATTGTCATTGCATGAGCAAACAACACTATGCCAAGCTAAACATTGTCTTCAAATCAATGATCACAGGAAACTGGCTAAATGGGAGACTAAAGCAAGACAAAGAGACTTTATAAATAAAGGCTGCTCTTCCAAACAATTTTTTAAAATCTTGCATCAGAAGATATTAAAAACAAACATTTGCAGGGTGCTTCTACCTGATGGTTCATGGACTACATCATGGTCACAGCTTGCTTCTGTTTGTGTACATCATTTCTCTTAGTAGTTTGGTTCTGCAGATCCTCGCTTGTGGTAGGTTTTGTCTACTAGAAATTTACTTTTACATCATGTTTCTCCTATTATTTACACTACTCAAGCTTTGTAATTGGAGGAACCTTTTACTGAGAGGGAATTGTTAGATGCAATCAAATCCTATGGTAAATGGAAATCTCCAAGATGGGATGGTCTTACAATTGAGTTTTTTCTAGAATATTGGCCTCTATTGAAGCATACATTGCTACATATGGTGAACTTTGCTTGGCAAAATCAAGAAATGCCAGACACATGGAAGCGAGGTCTTGTTAAACTCCTTCCAAAAAAACAAGTCTGTGAATCTTTGGCTGATTGGAGATGAATAGTTGTGGGACTTGTGTTCGAACAGGTACAAGATTCAGCCTTGGAGCTGAGGGCCCTTGTGTAAGTGCCAGTTGCCTGTACACTGATATGGGTGCCTCTTGGTATTGTTGAGGTCAAAGCGGGTTGTTGCGCATGTTGAAGATGCAACTGTTCTCATCATGGCCGCTGACGACATAGATATGGCACCATAACCTTGGTGGTGGATTTGCTTGTGCAGTGATCTGGGCTCTTAGGACTGGGCACTCATTTGCTATATGATTTGCCAGGCAGTGTGGACACCAGACATTTTCTTGCCGTGGATATGTCTGAGTTGGCGGTTGAGACAAGTGGACTTTTTAATCCATGGCCTACATCATATCTTCTTTCAGCTTCATGGTCATGGCCTCTACAGATCTTCATTGGATGTTTTGCCAGTGTTCTTTGATTTACCCTTTTTTGAGCACTTATCTCATGTATTAGACCTGTTGTCATCACTACTAGTGTCTGAGTCGGTGATGCCATCCTCGATGTCAATGGCTGTCGCATGAGCAGCACTGAATGTTTCATAGCTGCTTATCTTTTTCATATCCTTTTGGATTTTCTTTCTTAGACCTGTTATGAACCATGCCGTGAGGTACTTTTCATCTGGCCATGGGTCACATTTGGCCATCAATCTCTTCATCTTTCCCAGGTATGTGCGTACATCTTCTCTCCGGCCTTGTTCAATCTTGCTGAGTTGGAGAGCAGGATCATCTTGTAGCCTCTCCATTTGAAAGCATCGTTTGAATTCTATTTGAAGTAGGTCTCATGTGGCACATTCTTCCATGAGAAGGTTTAGGTACCATTCAGATGCTTCATTAGTTAAGGCCATGGGGAACCAAGCCACCTTGATTTCATGGGATTGATCTCCACCTGCACGGCATGCGGCATCAAAATGCTAGAGGAATCAGATTGGGTCTCCCCTACCATTATATTTAGGAAGTTCTAGTTTTCCCAAGGGTCATCGACCTTAATTGTTGTTATTTCTTCGATTGAAGAAATTGTCAGCCTCTACATTGAGCTCGATATCCCCATTATGGTCATGAGAGCGTCTAGCCATGTTGGGGCGTGGAGGAGTTAAAGGGAGTTGTTGAATCTCAGGGGGGATTCAGAGTAGAGGATTGGTGGGGGTGGTGGTTGTAGTGGAGTTACATACTGATGTGGTGAGCATTGGAGTTGATGGCATTGGCCGGAACATAGCTGCATGCAGATTGGGCGAGATTTGCCAAGGGTATCTCTGCCACAAGTGCAGGTGTGGATGTAGTGTTGTTCGGAGGGTTAGAGTGGTGTTAGTTTCTGTAGTGACTGTTGTGTTAATAAACTGCCTAAGATTGTCCTACATGTATAGGGAAATGTGCTAGAGTAGACGGATCGTTAATCAGAGGTTACGGCATGAAGATATGAGCAAATTTATGCAAAACGGGGCCCACACAGGAGCACGAATGAGCGAGTTCTAGGGGTGCCAAAATCATGTGCAAATGGTTGGAAAAATACGCCGTAGCATGGTGTTTCCATGTGTGAAATTTGGGTTCAAACGGGGTTCAGTTTGGGTCCCAAACGAATGAGTTACGAGGGGTTAATGTAGGGGTAAATTTGACCTTGGGGGGGTCCTAAAGGTGGTGTGAATGGACTTGAATTCCAACTGAGGGGTTGGAACGAAGTTAATCCAGTTAGGTTAACTAACCTAGTTGTCTAGTTAGATGCCTAACACTTAGTCTAACCTAACCTAGTTAACGTTAAAGTGACCATAGTTAGTGCAACTAACCTAGTTAGGGTAACTAACTAATAGTTATACTAACTGAGCTAAGGTTAAAACTAACCTAATGTAGGTTAATACTGACCTAACTGAATGCACTAACTACAGTTAGTGCATTCAATTGACAGCATTCTCAACTGGTATCAAAGCTCGGGTGATCTAGCTGAGCGTGCGTGAATGCCTGCAAGCTCAGCAGCTCTGTAGGAGGAAGGAGAAGCTCTGTGGGAAGCTTTGTGGGTGACATAAAGCTTTCTTGCATGGGGATCTACATGAGGAAATTTACATGGTGCAGTCGGAAGGCTTTGAAGAAAAGGGCAAAGAGCATTTAGTTTGCAAGTTGAAGAAGAGTCTCTATCGTCTTAAGCAAGCGCCTAGAGAATGGTATCAGAAGTTTGATGCTTTCATTTGATCCCAGGGTTTTAGAAGGAGTGAAATTGATCACTGCCTCTACACTAAAATGGCTAAGGATAATAGCCTGATACTCCTAGCACTATATGTGGATGATATGCTATTGGCTAGCAAGAATACTTATGAGCTAGATGCATTAAAGGCCAAGTTGCATGAGGCCTTTGATATGAAGGATTTGGGACTTGCACGTCATATTCTTGGTACACACATCACGCGTGATCAGAGTAGGAAACTCCTTTGGCTTTCACAGAAGGAGTATGTTACAAAAGTATTGCAGCATTTCAATATGGAAGGGGGGAAGGTAGTGAGTACTCCATTGCCTCCATATGTGAAACTGAGTCATATAGATAGTCCCAAATCAGATGAGGAGAGGGCCATCATGGCCAAGGTTCCTTATGCATCAGTGGTTGGGAGTCTTATGTATGCTATGATAGCTACTAGACTAGACACTGCATTTGCAGTGGAAGTTGTTAGCCGGTATATGGCTAATCCAGGAAAGAGGCATTGGGAGGCAGTTAAATGCATCATGAGGTACATGAAGGGTACTAAGGAGATGTGAATCTGCTTTGGTAGAGGAGACATGCATGTACTTGGGTACATAGATTTAGACTATGCAGGGCATATGGATAGGGCATATGGATAGTAGGAGATCCACTGCTAGTTATGTGTTCACCTTTGCAGGTAGTGTAGTGTCGTGGATTTCTCATGCACAAAAGTGTGTTGCTTTGTCTACCATAGAGGCTGAGTATGTTGCAACCACTGAGGGTTGCAAGGAGGCTATATGGCTTGATTGGCTAGTGGGAAATTTGGGGATTCATACAGGTGTACCGACATTGCATAGTGATTCCATGAGTGCTATTCAGCTAGCACGAAATCCGATCTTTCATGTAAAGACCAAACACATTGAGGTTAGGTACCATTTCATCAGGGAGGTACTTGAGGACAAGCGCATAGAGCTTGTCAAGGTTCATATAGATGATAACCCTGCAGATATGCTGACGAAGAATCTACCTTGTCAACGGTTTGAGTATTGTCATGTATTGATGGGCATTGGATAGTATGCTCACTGGGTTGTTCTCCCTTAAAGGCACATTGTCCTTTAAGTGGGAGGTTGTGGGGGTTAAAGGTCACTATGCCTTTACCTCGATTATGTACAATACTCAAACACATGTATAAATGAATGAAAAAGAAGATTAGGGTGTTCTGTACCCAACAAAAAACTATGTGCCATGGTTGGGGACTCCCATGGTGGCAGTCACAAAGGTGATCACGTCCTCCATGGGCATCGTAGTGGTGCTAGTGCTATCTCGTGTGATCCCTCGTATTCGAACATTGAGGGCCTTTGAAGCCCTCTTCTACTGCTCCTGTATGGTGACTAAAATGGTTGCCTTTGTGGGCTCCCATTTTGCCACGTCCACCCATCTAGTCATCTTTGCTATAGCCGATTGTATCATGGCTATCTGTGCCTCCATCTCTATGACTGGGGTCCCTCCAGGTGCTACTCTAAGGGTCCCGAGCTCCTCTCAAAGCTGTGTGATGTCGTGTCTGAGTCCCTGGATAAGGGTGCCCTATTCGTGTATAATGTGGGCCTACTCCTAGGTGTAATGTGTCACCTCTGCCTGACGGGCCCAAATGTTGTGTATCTCAGCCAATAGGGAGTCCCAAGCATCTGGCGAGGGCCCAAGATGTCTTGGTCCAGGTGGGAACTAGATCTCAAGAGGGGTTGGAATGAAGGTGGGCTACTGAGGTTGTATTGAGGGTGGGGATAGCATGATCTGGGCAGGGGAGTGACATGTAGGAGTAGTGAGGCTAGACGAGATGATGAAGGGTGGCTGACTAAGAGGTAGAGGTGATACGAGGGGAAAGTACTGTGGAGCCGTGGCTAGTGGGGCCAGTGGTGAGGCTACTGGAGAGGAGACATGTGATGATGATGCAAGAGAGGGGGAGGAGAGAGGTGGCATAGATGATGAGGCGAATGATAGTGGTGAAATAGTGGTGGTAACCATAGAGGTCGAGGATGTGGTGAGCGGCATGGGCTTTGGGTGGGCCTTTTTCTTTTGGGCCACGGTGCTGTCCACTATCAAATGCTCCGGTTTTGAAGTCCTCCAGACTGAGTTGCTTTTGTGTCTTCGCCTTATCACCGTTCCCCTTCCCCATCTCCACGCGTATGCAGATTTGAATCAAAGGGTCTCCCACCTAGTCTCCTATCCTCATCCCCCTGTTCCCTTCATTATGGGGGAAACAACAGTGGGCAAAGAAGGGATTGTAGGAGGCGGAAGCTGCTTTTTTTTTTTTAAGTCAGAGCTGAGAGCAGGGGTTTTTTTTTTTTTAAGAAGGGGGGCAGCGGAGGGGTAGCGGGGGGGTAGCAGAGGGGTAACGAGGGGGTAGCAGGGGTAGTGGAGGGGGTTAGGGGATGGGGTAGCAGGGGGATAGAGAGGGGTAGTAGGGGGTAGCAGAGGGGGTAGCGGGGGGGTAGCAAAGGGGTAGTGGGGGGTAGCAGAGGGGGTAGCGGAGGGGGTAGTGGGGGGGTAGCAGGGGTAGCAGAGGGGGTTAGCGAGGGGGTAGCGAGGGAGTAGCAGAGGTAGCAGGGGGGTAGCGGGGGTAGCGAAGGGGGTTAGTGAGGGGTAGCAGAGGGGGTAGTAGAGTTAGCGGGAGGGGGTAGCAAAGGTAGTGGGAGGGGGTAGCAGGAGGGGTAGCAAAGGCAGCGGGAGGAGGTAGCGAGAGGGGTAGCGAGGGGGTAGCATAGGTAGCGGGGGTAGTGACGAGGTAGCGAGAGGGGTAGCAAGGGGGTAGTAGAGGTAGCGAGGGGGTAGCAGAGGTAGCGAGAGGGTAGTAGAGAGAGAGAGAGAGAGAGAGAGAGAGAGAGAGAGAGAGAGAGAGAGCGCACTCATGCATAAGCAAACTAGGAATAGAAAGGAACTAAATGGAAGCACGGGCTTTGGAACAAACACTTTTTTTCAAAAGTGTTAGTGAGTAGAGTGCTACTACTTAGAAGGCAATGCTAATAAGATGAAGTACCTCCTAGGCTTTTAGGCTTAGTCAATGATTAAGGCTTTTAGGCTTAGTCAATGATTAAGGAAAGCTAACTAAAGACTTCAAACGTATGTTTGCCTTGGCTGTTAGCAACCTTGAGACTTCAATTTTATGGGTTGCATGCTTTCTTTTGGTGCCTTACTCCTAAGGGGATACTCCGACATTACTTCATTTCTACACCCTCTAGCCTCATGCTCACCATACTCTGATAGCCTAGGAGGCTTCTTGATCAAGGACTCTCATATCTTGTGCTTCCGAGTCTCTCATGTCAGTGTTCTTGATTTCGGGCATGCCTTTCCTCTAGACTATGCCTTTGGTTCCTATCATGCATGTCTATAGTCTTGGTCAAGTGCATTCCTCGACTCTGGCCTTTTCTTTTCTTCATCCAAGCTTGTGCATCACTCTAAGTCACATGTGTGTCTTGACTTGTGAATTTTTTCTTTGATTAGTTATGCTACTCTATACTCTAAAAGAGAGACCATTGGATGCTCGTTGCTCAACCATGAGATGGCCATCAAATCTAATCATTCACAAAGAAAAGGAAAGCTACATTCCAACCTAGCTTTAATGATAGTACCCACTTGGGGTGGTACCTCTCTAGTACATGACCCCATAACAAAATGTACCCACCAAATGAGATGTGTCTTCCTTGCTTGGGGTGGCTCCAACCTCCATCTAGGTATTGCTTCCATACAATTCCCCATCTTGAATCTTTTCAAAACCTTGATATACTTGGCATGATCACTAGTGATGGTCAAGTCACCTACATAAAGGATATCAATCATCCCCCTCTTGAGTCCTATCCCCTCCTTTGAAAAGTGAAACAGGTATCTGTAAGAATTCTCAACCTTGATACAAAGTTCTTGAGACACAATTTAGCATGTACAATGCTTCGCAAAGTCTATACACCTCCTTTGTTGAACTTGGGAAATGAAATACTTGTGGCTTCTCAAAATAGAATTTCTACTTCAAGTCCCATTTAGAAATGTCAATAGCAGGTCCATCTCATAGATGGACCATTAGAATTTTCTATCAACGCTTTGATTGTCCAAAGTGCTATGCAAGGCCTTCGAACTATGCATAGCGTTTAGTAGTCAATGGGGCCTTATACTAACCAAAGTAACTTTGGATTTGTACTTCATGTTACCAACAACCTTTTGTTATAGCATCTATCAACCAAATCCCAATTGTGATTCTTCATAATGGATTGCATGTCTACCTCATAAAAGATCTCTACCCTAGCTTACCCTTCGCTTCATAAAAGGACCTTAGCTCCTTGGTTTTCTCAAATCTATCAATGCTCAAGTCGTGATGTATGGCCTTTATGGTCAACAATAGTGACTTGCCTCCATGAGACTGATCTCTAGAACATTTTATGGTCCTCGAGTCCTTCAAGGTCTTCACATGCATGTGGGAATGGTTCTCTCCTCCTTGATGGTTCTAGCTCCTCGGTCTTTGTCAAACACCTCCTTCTCATGAATTGCCAATCTTGATGCCTTCAAGGGTGCAACTTGAACCACTATTCAAACACCTCCTCATGAATTACCAATCTTGATGCCTTCAAGGGTGCAACTTGAACCACTATGTGAGATTGAGAGTTTGTCTCCTAAAAGATAATATTTTAGAAGTTTTCAAGGTTTTCCTTCAATTTTCATGTTCATTCTAATTGTTTTAAGCCTAACCTACCATTGAAACACTTTATTTTTCTTTAATTTGTATATTGATTCCCTAGAGGAGGCCTAAAACGGAGAGCTTACAATTGAGAGCTCATCTACGACTAGCTTTAGCTCCATTCCAAAATTCATTAACAAGACTTTCTATACTTGGTAGATATATAGACTCATAGCTATAAAGAGGCGACCTCCCCAGTGCATTACATCAGATCAGTTCAGATCAGATCAGATTTTCCAGCCAATAGCTCTTCATCTAGTATCTGTCTAGATCGCCATCTAAGCTATGGACACAGTTCTCTTCATCAGTTCATATTAGTAGATTAGTCTATAGGACATTCTAGCATCGGCTCAGTCATGCCGCATTGCACCACCCTTGGATCCATTGATCACCACCTCTTTCAATCAGCAGATCATTCCTCACCATGAGGATACCTATGCATTAGTGTAGTCTTGCCCCAATGCAAAGGACATTATCATGCTCAGCCATAGTGCAACTTGGGGAGACTTTGTGTTTTAGCATGCACTTATGGCTATCGTATATAGTCCATACTTAATGCACATCGGTGGTTGGATCCAGGATTATAGATCAATCCCTACATCAACATTCGACACCTCATTTGCCTCAGGGACATCTTACGCATTCTCAGTTGTATTCTAGGCTTCTAGGCCTTTACACTATCAGCTCCTTCTTGATGAGCCTATGATGAATGCTACATCCCATGCCAATGGATGTTTAGCCATCCATACATTAGATGACCTTCAGCTCATGACAGTTGTTCATACAGGCTAGATAGGTTCCTATACCTTGTTAGTTTTACGGGCCTATTCTTCATCAGGATAGTAGTGTATCACACTTGCACCTTCGGCCCCAGATTTTCAGCCCTTGGATCACTCTGTCTACATTGAGTATGCAGTCTTCTACGACCCTGCATTATTTGACAAAGATTATAATTCTACTGCAGCATACCTCACACATTGCTGTCAATTCTTTTGGGTTGTTGACACCCTCATATGTTAGCCTGCCGGATCACATCTCCATCGCTACATCAACTAGCCTCACATCTCGATGACTCTTCCATAGAGAAGTTTTATAGTCCATGGTGACTCATGACATGTTTAGCTTTGACATGTTCAGTACGCAGCCATACACACTATTATTCACATAGTCATCTTTTGATCGACCAGTCTTTGATCCAGGAGGACTTGACTTTCTGCATATTTCTTTCCTCTTCCTTTTGGCCTATCTTTTGGGTTTTATTTCCAAAGGCGAAGGATGACCAACAACTTAAGGGGGGGAAATCCACATTATGTACAAGATCGTAAGTTGTACTCATTGTACATGCTTCCACTATGTAGTCATTGTGCTCATATATGCACATACCACTTTGATTTCTCTCAGTTTTCTTTTTAGTTTTGGATGCCTGCATATGCACCAAACAAAATACACAAACAGGTCTTGTACATTCACCCTCTACTTACCCAATGCAATTTAAGAGGGGGTGTTAAAGATAGTGTAAATGGCACTATCCACATAGGGCATAGGGGCAAACCCTAACCCTAAGAAGTTCACATGTATATCTTCATGTTCATTATCAATACACTTAGTGTATAGGTAGCTATATTGTGTGCACTCCTCTCTCTGTCTCCCTCTCACACTTTGGCTATCAGCTGTATCTATCCTTTGCTAATCTACTTTATATCCTATTGGTTCCCATCAAAGAAAGGCTTTGACTAGGTGAATAGTCTTTTGTGAACCTACCTTTGGGGTGGGGATCTGGGTCAAAGAAAGCTGGCTAAAGTAAGGTGGCAAGTCCTATACTTTCCCAAGGGTAACTGGAAAATTAGGCATTATAGATGTAAAAAAATACACAGCCAGATTTATGGCCTAATGGATCTTGAAAGATTATCTGAAATTGAGATCGGTTTGGGCCTCACTAATAATCAAAATTATCTCTTAGATAAAGTTAAAAATATGCAAACATTGGAAGAATATACTTTTAGGAGCAACACTCTTTGGGAAGAACCATGTAGGGCTAAAGGGTTTGAACTTTAGAAGGGCGTGTGGAAGGCTTGGGAAGCTTTGAAACCATTCCTAACATGGAAAGGGTTCACTAGGAAGATGGGAACTTTTTGTAGCAATGAATCAATTTGGTTCTCCATCATTTGGAGTGACAGCCCACTCTCAGACATTGCACTCAAAAGGATAGTAAGACTCAATAAAAGAGGATTTAAAAAGTGGGATGACCTGTGCAACTGCGAGTAGGGCCGATGGATAGAAGACAGGATCTCTTGATGGAGGAAAGAAAAAACCTTTGGAACAGAGACAATCTACCATGGATGGGTGGTATACTTCAACCCTCTTTGTGAGAATCCATATGGGTGGCTCAAAATAATATTTTGCCAATCCCAATCTTTGTGGATGTGCAAATCGTGAGATGCTTCAACTTAATCAAAAGTGGCTCCAGACAAGACTAAAAAAAAAAAAGGTCACAAAGGTTCAAGAAGCTTTGGGATAGGAGTATCTCGAAGAAACAATCCTACTTATTGTGGCCAAAGCATGTGGACAGCTAGTAGAGCTAAGAGAATCAACCAAGGAGATGGCTAGTGCAAACATTGTAATAGAGCTCAAGAGGACACTTCTCACCTCTTCCTCGATTGCCCTTCCTCCAAAATGATAGGAGAACTAGTAAAAAGGCAAATAGTATCTTTCCCTTTCAATTGTACCTACAACTTTTTGGGAGATCAACCATACCTTTCCCTTTCAATTATACCTACATTTTTTTGGAAGACCAATCCACTAGAACTCTATATGAAGCAATGTGCTTTGGGGCATCTAGATTCAAAGATGCACCAAAGTTGTTTCTAGCGAAATGATTCCTATTAATGCTCTCTTCTCAATTTTAATGGTTTCCCCAAGGCCATGGAGACAATCTACAGATGATGGAATAGCTTTCTAAACAAATACAGGATTGTCTAAAGAAAGATTTGGATTATGCCAAAAAATAGGCCACAATCATGGAGTAGGTTTGGATTTTAGTTGTAGAAGTGGAAGAAAAGGAGAAGACTTCCCCCAACTTAGAACAACCAGAGACAGTAAAGGATGACCTGATCAATACCTCCACTGACTATGACTGTGCTATTACAGATTTTCCCCTCCCCCAAAGAGACACCACAATCTTGTGGCACCCCATTTGTTTTTGGCACCCCAACCTCCAACAGAGAAAATGTGCTGCAATCGCCCTGTCTCTAGAAATAACCCTGCTAGTATAATTCATAAGGTCAGGCATACGACCTTCACTCTGATTTTCTAGTATCTTCCTCTTGGTAATAGACCAATGGCTTATGGTAATTTGTTCAACCCCCTTGTCAAGACAATTGCTAAGATACTTACTCTAAAGAGCATTGCTAATGCCACCACCTAGTCCTCCAAATTCCTCTGCTGTTGCAAATACAAGTGCATGTCCGAATGCTTTCTATCAACAACAAAGACTCCATTCCATCTAGGGTCTCCTTCTCCCTCCTACTATCCCAGGCATAGTAATCCTCATAGTAGTACATCGGCTCGACATTGTGGCTTGCAACAAGGAAGATGACGTCTAAAAATGTTCATCTAATTTTTTATCTTGTTAAGTTCACAGTTGGAAGTTACGTTCTGAATATTGACTTCAGCTCCCATTATATGTCCATCCTCCCTTTTTGGTATATCAGGGAACAGATATAAAGTTTTGATCATTACTTTTCTAATTTAATTTAAACACACCCTCATTTTTGAAAAACAAATATATAGCTTGATTATTGTGATCCAGTTCCCTTGATGCATAAGCAATCATGGAATAAACTCTGTGGTTGATTACCAAGAGGAGAGCCTTAATGGTAGTTGTATTAGGAACTTACTTGGGGACTTTAGAATCCTCTATGATTTTTTGTATTATAGGTATCAAAGAGGAGGTACAAGCTATGAATAGGCTTTGTATTTGGATGGAGAGATTATATACAAACATATATTTTTTATCACACTCTCATCTTTGCAAGATACCATGTCATAAGTAATTTTTTTTATTCATCTATAGTTAAGTAAACTTTGAATTGTAGAGTATTGAATACACCACCTCCAAGTTTGTTCTATAGATAGGTGAATCTTTTATGTGCAAAGTTGTATGGAATTGTTGGACTCCCCATGATGTCTCGATCAACTTTGCCTTCTATGCCATAGTTAAATTCCTTTTGGATTTTCCAGAAATGGTCATTGAAATGCCCAAAGTTGTTAAATAATTTCATATACCCCTTTAAAATATATATTCCTTCATAGAAAATCATAAAATGCATCAATCCTTTACAAGGTTATTGAGACAACCTAGAAATTAATAAATTACAAAATACATTGACATGGCCAACCTACAAGGTGCCTCCATGAGCAAGATAAACATAGAAAATGACATTTTACAAGGTGATGTCGTAGAAAACCAAATTTTTTGAATTACCATTCAAAATAATTATTTCCTCATTCAAAACCTCCAAGGTGCCTCTAAAGGCAAGATAAACAAAGAAAATAAAAGTTGAAGGGGTGATGTAGTGGAAGATCAAAATATTTTGGATTAAATAAAATATTACATTGACATAGCCAACCTAGAAGGTTCCTCTAAGGGAAAGAAATATAGAAAATCTATTGCCTAATGGGTATTAACAAAGCTGCTCTACAAGGCACACAAGTTAGCCTATTGATAAACCCTCATTTGCTAAGCTACTTTCTAAAATTTTTCTTTTCTATGTTTATCTATGGTGAAGTTGATTCATTAGAAATTTAACTAAATATTGTGTTTGCACCTTAAGTTTTATGTCCTTTGAGTGTAAAATTATTTTCTCAGCTTGTGTAATGCATCATGTGAATTCTTCTCCTTGAATCAACTTCTAAGCATGGACAAGTTGCTTTCTAAAGAGAAAGGTGTTGAGCTTCAAGACTTACATCAGCAACATCACAAGCTCCAAGCTTCTCCTTTGCATCACCATTCCCTTCAAGTCCTACATTAGCTTGATTATTGTGATCCAGTTTCCTTAATGCATAAGCAATCATGGAATAAACTCTATGGTTGATTACCAAGAGGAGAGCCTTAATGGTAGTTGTATTAGGAACTTACTTGGGGATTTTAGAATCCTCTATGCTTTTTTGTATTATAGGTATCAAAGAGGAGGTACAAGCTATGAATAGGCTTTGTATTTGGATGGAGAGATTATATACAAACATATATTTTTTATCACACTCTCATCTTTGCAAGATACCATGTCATAAGTAAAATTTTTTATTCATCTATAGTTAAGTAAACTTTGAATTGTAAAGTATTGAATACACCACCTCCAAGTTTGTTCTATAGATAGGTGAATCTTTTATGTGCAAAGTTGTATGGAATTGTTGGACTCTCCATGATGTCTCGATCAACTTTGCCTTCTGTGCCATAGTTAAATTCCTTTTGGATTTTCCAAAAATGGTCATCGAAATGCCCAAAGTTGTTAAATAATTTCATATACCCCTTTAAAATCTATATTCCTTCATAGAAAATCATAAAATGCATCAATCCTTTACAAGGTTATTGAGACAACCTAGAAATTAATAAATTACAAAATACATTGACATGGCCAACCTACAAGGTGCCTCCATGAGCAAGATAAACATAGAAAATGACATTTTACAAGGTGATGTCGTAGAAAACCAAATTTTTTGAATTACCATTCAAAATAGTTATTTCCTCATTCAAAACCTCCAAGGTGCCTCTAAAGGCAAGATAAACAAAGAAAATAAAAGTTGAAGGGGTGATGTAGTGGAAGATCAAAATATTTTGGATTAAATAAAATATTACATTGACATAGCCAACCTAGAAGGTTCCTCTAAGGGAAAGAAATATAGAAAATCTATTGCCTAATGGGTATTAACAAAGCTGCTCTACAAGGCACACAAGTTAGCCTATTGATAAACCCTCATTTGCTAAGCTACTTTCTAAAACTTTTCTTTTCTATGTTTATCTATGCTGAAGTTGATTCATTAGAAATTTAACTAAATATTGTGTTTGCACCTTAAGTTTTATGTCCTTTGAGTGTAAAATTATTTTCTCAGCTTGTGTAATGCATCATGTGAATTCTTCTCCTTGAATCAACTTCTAAGCATGGACAAGTTGCTTTCTAAAGAGAAAGGTGTTGAGCTTCAAGACTTACATCAGTAGCATCACAAGCTCCAAGCTTCTCCTTTGCATCACCATTCCCTTCAAGTCCTGCATCACCTCTCTAGAAATTTGCTCATGTAAAAGCTCATTTTCCTTGGGTATGAAGAGTCAATATAATCCATGCCCGATTTTCTCATCTCATCCTCCATGAAGTTCTTGAAAGAAGAGCACAAGTGAACCCTAGCATAAACAATGCACCACTATGGATAATCCAACGTAATAAATTTCATTGAAACGCTAGGGAAACAAACTCATAGCTTAGAATCTCCTCGTTAGAGCACATCCAATGATTCAAGATGCTTCTTTTCTTTCAAACAAAGACCATGGATCCTCCTGCAACTATAAGTTCATGTGGTATGCATTGGAGATCTCCTCGAGAAACCCAAAAATTCATAAAAATACCTCAATAAGGGATAGTGTATCAAAGTCAACTGATCCTCCTCCAAGCAACTCCAATGTTGACTGGTTTTTGGGTGAAAGCAAGATAATGTGGAATGATTTTCCCACTATATAGCATGAAAATATAGCAGAATACATAGTACTTACATGAAGAAAAAACAAAAATGGTTCCACTACATGTGTGGAGTCTACCGAGAGACATCACATCATGTATGGTTGTTTGAAGGTATGAATCTTTAACAATCATAATTTCTTACATGTTCGTCCTACTAGAGGATCTGTTAGTAATTGAATATGATCTCCAAATGGACTTTTAGGCTCACAAAAATTAAAAACAAGGAAGCAGGCATTGCAATACCTTGAAGCCGGAGTGATTAGAAGAATGAAGGAGAAGGAATCATTACAGGTTGATGGAGGTGATGAGTTGGATGGCTCAGGAGGGCAGGCGCAAGATGTGGAAGAGCCTAAGGAGACTTCTGCTGGATTAGTGGAGGTAGCTGATGGTGACATTCGCTCATGTGTGGTTGAAGGTATGAATCCTTAACATTCGTAATTTCATACAATGTTCATCCTACTTCGAGGATCGTGGTATCAATTGCATATGATCTACAAATGGTGGACTTGTAGGCTTGGACAAATTAAAAAGAAGAAATCAAGCATTGCAATACCCTAAAGCCGGAGGGGAGGATGGAAGGGTAGTGACTAGAAGAATGAAGGATGGAGGTGATGAGGAGTTGGTAGGCTTAAGAGGGCGGGCGGGCACGAGGAGCTTGAGGAGGGTCCCATTGGACCATTGGATGTCAATGATGATGACATTACATTATCTCACTTCACACAAAAAAGACCCTTGGAGCATAGAGCTTAGGGCAATGGTATGTCATTTAAGTGTAATGAACATCCATGACATGGTAATACATTGTATGTGAGTAGCTATTTGCAAGTTAGTCAGATGAGCATCGCAACAATGTAGCTTGCAAGAGTTTTTTGCAATATAATAAAGATGTTCCATGCTTGGTGAATCATGATCCACCATGTTTTCCATCCTATCCATGTTTGTCTTGTTCAACGTGTTTCACTAATATTTAAGGCAAGCTATGTGTTGCCCAAAAATGCAATGTGCATGCAATTACTGTGCGTAATGCAAATGATTTGAATTATGATTCACATGCAGGAAAAGATCATGTTGTAGAAAGGAAAAAGCAAGGAAGGAAGCATACTATCAAATGGGATGGGGGACACAAACAATGATGAAGGATATCCTGATGAGAAAAGCTCCTTCCTGGTTGACAAGGCACAAGAAGGGTTTGTTGATTATGTGGAAACTTTAAGGTAGGTTAATGAGGTTGAAGAAGCATAGGATGAGGAGGCAGACTCAGTGCTTGGTGCAAATTTGGACGCATTAGCAAAGATATTATGTGATATAAAAGCATTCACTATTGATGTCCAAAAGGATGCATAGGTTGATGCAAAAGCATACAATTATGTTGCTGATAAGGATGCACATGCTGATGCATTAGCATATGAGGCTGATGTTAAGAAGGATGCACAGGATGATGCATCGCCACACTATGCTCATGTTGAAGAGGATGCAGAGGCTGATGCAGAAGCTAAGGATGATGTTCAAACGGATGTGCATGTTGACACAGAAGCATCCAATGCTGATGTTCAAAAGGATGCCTAGGCTCACGCTAAGGCACACAAAGCTGAAGTTGAGAAAGATGCATAGGCTGATGCAAAATCATACCTTGCTGATGCATACAAGGATTCACTGGCTCATGTTGAGAAAGATGCATAGGTTCATGCAGAATCACACCCTCCTGATGTGCAGAATCATTAGGAAAAAAGGAAGCTTATTTTGGGGCCTTTTGGCTAAGAAAGAAAATAGCCCTCCACCAATCAAAGAAGGGCCAATGTGTTGACTCTGTGCCAACATGAACTTATGTATAAAGAGAATGTGATACAACTTTGTGTTACAACTTTGTGATACAACTTTGTGATACAACTTTGTGCTACAACTTTGTGTTACAACTTCTACATATGACTTCTACATGTAGAAAGAGAATGTGTTACAACTTTGTGTTACAACTTTGTGATACAACTTTGTGTTACAACTTATGTTACAATTCCTACATGCAGAGAGAGAAGCTCTCCAACTTGTATAAATACCCCATAATGGAATGAAGCCCACACTCTTTGGGGCATTATATTGAGTCTACTTTGGTATTCCAAGCATTTGTCTCAAGTGTCCATGCTTCCTTGCACTCCACGTCCAAAAGCATGTCCTAACCTTACAACTCCTCCCCTCTCCTCCAACCTTGCAACCCATCCTCTCCCTCTCCTCCTCCCTCCTCCTCCTTCCTCCTCCTCCTCCCCCTCGTCCTCCTCCTCTCTTCTCCTCCTCCTCCTCTCTCCTCCTCCTCCCCTCCTCCTCCCTCCCTCCTCTCTTCTTTCCCCCATGCTCTTACACCTTCTTCCTGTCCCACTCCTATGCTCCCCCTAAACCCTTTGTTTCTCAACCGTTAAAACTCCATGATCTACGAGGGAGACGAGTTCTCCACCATGTACTCTACCCTGGAACCTCCTTCTAAACCCTAGAACTCCTTCTAAACCCTGGAACCTCTTCTAACCATGGAACCTCCTTCTGAACCTTGGATCCTCCTTCTAACCCTGGACTCTTTCTAAACCTTGGAACCTCCTTCTAAACCTTGGAACTTTTTCTAAACCCTGAAACCTCCTTCTGAACCCTGGAACCTCGTTCTGAACCTTGGAACCTCCTTCTAACCCTTAAACTCCTCCGAAACACTACAACCCCCAATGAATGCGAAAGCCTTCATTACCTCAATCATGATGATACATGTTCCTTTTACACATGCATGCACTTTTTTTGCTTACCACACTTAAGCCTACGTCTCTCACTAGAACACGACTCGAGGTCCTAAGCTACACGTATACTACAATCGACAACTCTAATATATTTGTAGGTGACAAAAAGCCTCAGAACATTGCATACTGAGAGAACCCAGCTCTTCCTACAAAAGCAATAGGAAAGAGCCAACATTTGGTGTCACTGCTAGGGAGACTAGCATCTCAAGTAGCGAGTAAACATACGTAGGTATGTGTAAAAAACAAACTACTTCGAACTTTCACGAATGTAACACTCAAGGGCAAGGAGAGTAAATTTTTTTTTCCATTTCTAGCCAAACATATCGACCCCTAGCATCAACCTTGGATTACTACCTTAAGAAATTGTCTTTATTTCTTAAATAGAAGCCACATGATATACAATCAGGTTAGGTAGTGGACACGAATGCATAGAGCTTGCAATTTTAATCATTTTAACTTTTTTCAAAAAAGCAAACCAAGCTATATCCATAAAGAGTTATGGCTTGGGAAGAGTTTAGGGTTAAAACCTAAACCTAAACCTAAACTCAAATCCTATAAAAACCAACTCCACCCCCTCATTCTTCATCTTTCACTTTTTGCCTCCATTCTCTTCTTCATTCTGAGCCCTACGGAAGACACTCCTCCCTCTCCATCGACCACTCCTTACTCCCATCCTCACATTGTAAGTGACTTCGAGCGTTCAAGTGACCACCTCTCCCTCCCTTTTGATTTATGTCCGTTAAGTTTTTTATTTGTTCTCTCTTTTTTTTTTCCCCTCCCATTTCCACCACCCCCTCCCCCTCCCCCCTCCATTTCCACCACCATCCCCCCCCTCACCCCCCCCTCACCCCCCCCCCCCCTTCCCCCTCTGCCCTCTATCTCCACCTTCCTTTTCCCCTCCCCCCCCCCATCTCCACCACCCCTCCCCCTCCCCCCTCCATCTCCCCCTCCCCTCCCCTCCCCCCTCCATCTCCACCTCCCCCTCCCCCTCCACCCTCCATTTCCACCACCCCCTTCCCCCTCCATCTCCACCTCCCCCTCCCCCTCCCCCCTCCATTTCCATCTCCCCGCGTCCCCCTCCCCGTCCCCCCTCCATCTCCCCCTCCCCCTCCCCCTCCCCCCTCCATTTCCACCTCCCCCTGTTGAGATATCGAGCTCCACTCGCGATATGCCAGGGTGACCGTTGTGCATTTATGTCACCGACTTGTTAGCTACAGATGCGGTTGGTACACCACCCACGAATAATAGCTGGATGACAGCTATCCTTATCTACACTAGTTCGTGGCTCAGTTAGTATGCCACCTTAGTTAGTTGAGTTTGGTTTGAGACCCACATATAGGGTTCTTCTATTTCTTTGTACTAGAGTTCTTTTTGGCTTTCACAACTAAGAAGAGGAAAACTGTTTTCAGCCTCCACCTTTGTGTGTATTCCCCCATTGTGTATGTGAGAAAGCTGCAAGTGAGACTCCTTCCCTCTCTCCCACTATCTTCACATGGTATCAGAGCCTTGTTCATGGTAAGGAGCTCAAGAAAGCAAACCAAGTTCGTAGTGTCCTGGTAAGAGGACTAGTGTTGCTTTCCTTTTTCGAGTTTGGGAGCAAATCTCTACAGGTAGCACAACCGGAAGTGCAAGAGTGCACTGTCTCATATTGAGACGCCCTTCGCGGTGTGGCGAGAGGGCATTATATGCTGCGGGATAGGGCGAAGCCCTTGGTGACTTTATTTTTTGATTCGAGGTCATTTCGGGGCCCGTTTTGGAGGCGGAAGTTCTCTGTAGGCACTCAAAAAAAGGCCTTGTTTTTGCTGTGCGACCACTGTTCTGCAGGTCGGTGAAAAGTTGCTACAAAAATTGCATCATATGCCTATGCGCAGAGATATTGGGAGTTGCAGAATCATCCTTATTACCTGTTGATGCAAAATCGTCACTAGGAAGTGACTGTGTGGTCAAAAAAAAACCACTTTCATCAGATTTGCAGATTTGCCCTTGGGAGGCAAAAGTTGTGTTTTTTGCAGTGACAGAATATTTTGCAGTGTTCTGTAATGGCGTCTGATTCTCTTTCACAGATTGTCACTGAAAAGCTTGACAAGAACAACTTCCAAGCATGGAAGTTTAGAATGACGAATTTCCTTATGGGAAAAGGCTACTGGGAGTTCATTACAGGAAATGAAGAAGAACCAGTTCTTCCTAATGTTCCCAATCAACAGGAGATGCAGGCATTTAAAGGATGGCATGAGAAAGCCAGAAAAGTTATGTACTGGCTGTCTATCAGTATTTCAGATTCAATGATTGTGCATATTCAGGATGCAAGTACGCCAAAGGTGGCATGGGATACTTTGGCTAAAATGTACAGCACAAATACGCAGGCCAAGAAAATGCAGCTCAAGCAGGAGCTGCACAATTGTAGAGAGAAAATATGAGCATCAATGACTACCACATGAAGGTGAAGAAAATTGCGGATGCACTTGCTTCCATTGGGTCGCCAGTGGATGATGACGATTTAGTTTCTGTGACCTTGAATGGTCTAGGAAAGGATTATGCACAGTTCCGGACATCCATTGCCGTCCTTGAAAAATTTTTTGATTTTGAGAAGTTGATTGCTCTTCTAATTTCTAAAGAGCAGAGAAATGGTGGTGCATCTTCTTTAGGAGGAACCTCAAAAGAAACTGTCTTCTACTCAAATGCTGGAAGGGGTGGAGGCAGAGGTAGAGGAGGCCGATCTGGAGGCTGTGGTAGAAATCAGAATATGCAGCAAACTCAAGAAAACCAGTCCTATGCAGGAGGACGTGGTAACTCTAGAGGCAGGGGGAGCCAAAGAGGTCGTGGTGGATGGCAGAGAGGCCAAAATGCAAACAGCAATGTTGAATGCTACTACTGTGGTAAAATGGGGCATATGGCTAAAGACTGCTACAAAAAGCAGAATGACATTATGAATGGAAAATTGCAGCAAGGCAATTATGCATCCTCTAGTAGACAGGGTAATGACAGAAATGAACATTTGTTTATGGTACAGCATATGACAAATTCTGTGACAAGTGCAGAAGAAAGCAATGATGTGTGGTATGTTGACTCAGGTGCATCAAACCACATGACAGGTCATGCTGAATGGATGCAGGATGCAAGGAAAATGGAAAAACCAGGATTTGTGGAGACTGGTGATGATACTGCACATCCTATTGTGTAGATTGGCAAAATTCCTTTGTTTATGCAGGATGGGAAAAAGAACTACTTGTCTGATGTATTTCATGTCCCGAACATCACCAAGAACCTAGTTTCTATTGGTCAAATGGTTGAGTAGGGCTTGCAGGTCAGATTCAATCCTCATGGATGTTTTGTTGAGGATATGAAAAATAATGGTCGCTTGATAGCAAAAGGAAAGAAGAAAGGCAGGATGTTTACGCTGGATGCGGACATGCCTGAATTGAGTGCAGCAATGTTTGCACATGGGACCGGTGTAGTTGCAGATAGTGATATCTGGCATAAACGCATTGGTCATGTTAATGTACATCGACTTAAATCAATGCAGGCCCAAAATATTATTGCAGGATTGCCTAAATTCAAGGTTGCAGAAATGCATAAGGTGTGTGAAGCCTGTCAATTTGGAAAACAGGCAAGGAAACCATTTCCTAAGCATGTTCAAGAGAGTAAAAAGCCATTGGAATTCTGTAGCAATACATGGCATGATGCCAGAGGAGATGTATACTGGTAGGAAACTAGACATTTCTCATTTGAAAATTTTTGGTTGCATTGCCTATGTTCATGTGCCAGATGAGTTGAGGTCCAAGTTGGATCCAAAGGCTAAGAAGTGCATCTTTATTGGTTATTCTCTATAGCAGAAAGGGTATAGATGCTATAACCCTTCTACACGTAAGTTCACAGTGAGTAGAGATGTTGTTTTTGATGAGATGAGCAGCTGGTATAAACCAGTAAATGTGATGATTGATGTAGATGCACAAAATTCACAGCAGCAATCACAAAATATCAGTGGACCTGCAGTGTCCTCTAGCAGTGGTTCACATACTTTGCCATGGACAGGTAGATTGAGATCAGGAGAATCTCCTCAAAGCAATGCAGATAGTGGTACGCAGGTATCACGAAAAGGAAAAGAGAAGGTAGATCAGCCCATGTTTGATGTGAATGCAGGTCACTCTTATGTGGATGGTGAATCCAGTGGCTCAGAGCAGAGCATTGATGATGAGCTGGGTATTCCTTCTGTCGTTACACCTGGAGTAAGGAAGACCATGGATGTTTTGAGAGCACCTGGAAGTGAGCCTATTTTGCGCAGGTCTACCAGGGTTAGGTATCCTGTGGATAGGCTGAAATATGATGGATTTACAGCCATTCACTATGCCTATATGGTCAAAGTGATACAGAAACCAGAACCCACTTCTTTTGAGCAAGCCATGGGAAATGAAAAATGGGAGAAAGCCATGGATGAAGAAATGGATGCCTTGGATGCAAATGCTGCATGGGAATTGGTGCCTTTGCCTAAACACAAGAATGCAATTGGCTGTAAGTGGGTTTATAAGATCAAGCACAATGCAGATGGTTCTGTGAATAGATACAAGGCAAGATTAGTTGTCAAGGGGTATGCACAGACATATGGCATTGATTATGAAGAAACTCTTCGCTCGGTTTCAAGGATGGCAACCGTAAGAGCAGCCATTGCTATGGCTACATCAAAGGGATGGTCTTTACATCAGATGTGGATGTAAAGAATGCCTTCTTGCATGGTGATTTGCAAGAAGAGGTCTTTATGGAGCAGCCAGCAGGTTATGTTCATGCTATTCATCCTGAGTTTGTTTGCAGGTTGAAGAAAGCCTTGTATGGCTTGAAGCAAGCTCCTAGAGCATGGTCTGACAAGATAGGACAGTATCTTGTCACTATTGGCTTTCAGATTTCCAAGGCAGATTTCTCACTCTATGTGAGAAAAACAGAGAAAGGGATTATGCTGCTTGTCATTTATGTTGATGATTTGATCATCACAGGTGATAGTGATGAAGATATCCTTCATGAGAAAATGCTATTGAGGCAGAAGTTTGAGATGAAGGATTTGGGAGAGCTGCGTTATTTCTTGGGCATTGATGTGATTAGATCACCAAGTGGGATACAGCTCTTGCAAAGGCAGTATGGACTGGACATGCTGTCCAAATATGGGATGACAGGCTGTAAGCCTATTTCAGTTCCTTTGGAGCAGAATGTGAAGCTAAGCGCAGATGCAGGTGAGCTTCTGGAAGACCCTACTATGTACAGACGCATAGTAGGAAGTTTGATTTACATGACTATTACCAGGCCAAATTTGAGCTATGCTGTTGGGTTCGTAAGTCAGTTTATGTAGGCTCCAAGGAAATCGCATTTGGATGCGGCTAGACGCATACTCAGGTATGTGAAGTCCACATTGCAGTATGGACTATTTTATGAGGCTGGGGTTCAGATACAGTTGCATGGATACACTGATGCTGATTGGGCTGGTAGTATTTCTGATAGACGATCTACCAGTGGATATGTGTTCTCTTTTGGGAGTGCTGCAGTCACTTGGAGCAGCAAGAAACAGCCTACAGTTGCCTTGTCAAGCACAGAGGCTGAGTACAGGGGTGCAGCAATGGCTACATGTGAGGTAGCTTGGTTGCATAAGCTACTCTATGATATGCATTAGTCTACAAATGGGCCAGTTGTCATTTATTGTGACAACATGAGCAGTATACACTTGGCAAATAACCCAGTCTATCATGCTAGAACAAAGCACATTGAGGTGGATTATCACTATGTGCGGGAGAAGGTTTTACTAGGTCTTATTGATCTAGTTTATGTCAGCACAGAGGATCAGGTAGCTGACATATTCATGAAGGCATTGGGCGCAGAGAAGCTGCGCAAGTTCAAAGACCTGCTTGGTGTGCAGGAATTGGGATTGAGCTCGAGGGGGAGTGTTGAGATATCGAGCTCCACTCGCGATATGCCAGGGTGACCGTTGTGCATTTATGTCACCGACTTGTTAGCTACAGATGCGGTTGGTACACCGCCCACGAATAATAGCTGGATGACAGCTATCCTTATCTACACTAGTTCGTGGCTCAGTTAGTATGCCACCTTAGTTAGTTGAGTTTGGTTTGAGACCCACATATAGGGTTCTTCTATTTCTTTGTACTAGAGTTCTTTTTGGCTTTCACAACTAAGAAGAGGAAAACTGTTTTCAACCTCCACCTTTGTGTGTATTCCCCCATTGTCTATGTGAGAAAGCTGCAAGTGAGACTCCTTCCCTCTCTCCCACTATCTTCACACCCCCTCCCCCTCCCCCCTCCATCTCTATCTCCACCTCCCCCTCCCCCCTCCATTTCCACCACCCCTTCCCTCCCCCCTCCTTTTCCAACTCCCCCTCCCCCTTCCCCCTCCATATCCACCTCGCCCTCCCCTCCCCCCCCCCCATCTCCACCACCCCTTCCCCCTCCCCCCTCCATTCCACCACCCCTTCCCCCTCCCCCCTCCATCTCCCCCTCCCCCTCCCCCTTCCCCCTCCATTTCCAACCCCCCCTCCCCCTTCCCCCTCCATCTCCACCACCCCCTCCCTCTTTCCCTCCCCCCCCCCCCCCTCTCTCTCTCTCTCTCTCTCTCTTTCCCTCCCCCCTCCATCTCCACCACCCCCTCCCTCTTCCCCCCCCCCCCCCCCCCTCTCTCTCTCTCTCTCTCTCTCTCTCTCTCTCTGTGTCTCTCTCTTTCCCTCCCTCCTCCATCTCCACCACCCCTCCCCCCCCCTCCCCCTCCATTGCACCTCCCCCTCCCCCTCCCCCTCCATCTCCATCACCTCCCCCTCCCCCTCCCCATCTCCACCTCCACCTCCCCCTCCCCCCTCCATTTCCACCTCCCCTCCTCTCCCCTCCCCCTCCCCCCTCCATCCCCACCACCCTGTCCCCCCTCCATCTCCACCTCTCCTCTCCCTCCCCCCTCCATTTCCACCTACCCCTCCCCCTCCCCCCTCCATCCCCACCACCCCCTCCCCCCTCCATCTCCACCTCCCCCTCTCCCTCCATGATCCATTTCCACCACCACCACCCCCTCCCCCTCCATCTCCACCTCCCCCTCTCCCTCCCCCCTCCATTTCCACCTCCCCCTCCCCCTCCCCCCTCCATCTCCCCCTCCCCCTCTTCCTCCCCCCTCCATTTCCACCACCACCACCCCCTCCCCCCTCCCCCCTCCATCTCCACCACCCCCTCCCTCTTTCCCTCCCTCTCTCTCTCTCTCTCGCTCTCTTTCTCTCTCACTCTCTCTCTTTCTCTTACACACACTCTCTCTCTTTCTCTCTCTCTCTTACACTCTCTCTGTCTTTCTCTTTCTCTCTCTCTCTTTGTCACTCTCTCTCTCTCTCTCTCTTTCTCACACACACACACACTCTCTCTCTCTCTCTCTCTCTCTCTCTCTCTCTCTTCTTTCTCACTCTCTCTCTTTCTCTTACACTCTCTCTCTCTCTCTCTCTCTCTCTCTCTCTCTCTTACTCTCTTTCCCTGTCTCTCTTACACTCTCTCTCTCACTCCATGCCAATGTGGCAAGCAAGTGGAGGTTTGGAGGGAGGTTCGTGGAGGCTCAAAGGCTCAGAGGTCCAAGTCGGGCACGCAAAGAGAGCCTAGAGAGGCACTAGTGGCGGACATGTGATGACTCTAAAGAACACGATGCAACATGCGGCAAGATAGAACAGTGCCAGTGTTCCACATGGCATGATTACGTAGGGGCACCAAGGAGGGCAGCGGCGGTGGGGTTAGTGGTGTGTTTGCGGCGGCGATGCATGGCAATGATGTCGCTCTGGAGCACCCACAAGGACACCACATGGCGAAGATAAGTAGAAGGCTAGAGGCACGATGGATGAGGGAGGCGCATTGCGACACATGTCACGATGCGGTTGACTACTCTTTGTAAGAGGGACACGTGGCACGAAAAAGGGCAGTCGCACTTAAACGAATGACATGGCATTATTGCGTCATAATCGCACGATTTGAATGCACATAGCATGGTTTGAATGCAGTTTGAATACGTGTGAGGTTTGGGAGGTGCTTTGCCACATGGCAAGGCGCATGTAGGGCAGTGAGATCAGAGTTGCTACATCGCACGCGCGGATGGGGCAAACTCCAAAGGAGGTAGATTGCAGGAGTAGAGGCAGGGGTTGTGCGGGTTCTAGAGTGGAGTTGATGATGGCGTGAGGTCAATGGCAGGAATTGACGAGGTGCGGTTCCTAGAAGGAGGGCTTAATGACATCAATTTAGAGCCATCGGTCCCTGAGGCGTAGAAGCGAGGATTCTTAGGGGAACCGCAGAGAGGTAGAGGGCATAGTGGAGGCGGGTCCCAGAGGCATGGGAGATCGGTCAAAATTCAAATTTCGAATGGCCTCGGTGGGCACAGGAGATCGTCTTGGATAGAGAGTAGAGAGGTGAGTGAGAGAGTGGGATCGCGTTGCATGAATGGAGAGAGAGAGAGAGAGAGAGAGAGAGAGAGAGAGAGAGAGAGAGAGAGAGAAGAGAGACTGGTGCGAGAGAATATGTGAATATAAATATAAATAAATATATATATATATATATATATATATATGTACTTAAATAAATAAACAAAAATATATAAACATATATAAGTAAATATATTTATGTATATAAATATACAAATATTATTATTATTATAAATATAAATAAATATATATATATATAATAAATCTCTCTCTCTCTCTCTGTCTCTCTCTCTCTATGTATGTATGTATGTGTGTATGTATGTATGTATGTATATAAAATGTGCATGCACGTGCGGGTGTGTGTGTGTGTGTGTGTGTGTGTGTGTGAGAGAGAGAGAGAGAGAGAGAGAGAGAGAGAGAGAGAGAGAGAGAGAGAGAGAGAAAGAATGTAGAGGGGAGTATATGTGGTGGGGACACACGGAGAAAGGAAAGGAAAGGAAATTTTATTAAAGTCTTCAGGAGACCGTGAAGGTCTATGAGACTAAAGATAACTAGTACAATGAGCATAACGGTGGTGGTCTCAAAACAGGCCGAGCAACCGTTTCTTCAAAAAAAGTTATGAAGGATGGTGTGTCTAGTCTTGGTACAAAAATGTGTATCTATCTCCAGATGATACAAAAAATGGCACAAAAAATGGAGTAGAAGGGGGGAGATACAAATATATATATATATATATATATATATATGCCTGTGGTGATTGTCAGAGGCCAATCATAAAGGGGCAGTCAAATGGGAGGCCAAAAAAAACCTTGCGATGGATGATTGGCCTCTAACGTCACGCGGCCTAGTCGCGGTCGTCGGGGGCGACGGGTGGCCCTATGGTGAAGAACGAGAGTGACGGTGACCCCGGTAGGGCGGGGGCTGAGAGCATAGAAGGGATGTCATGGACTCATATGTGTGAGTCTGTCCGCTGGTGCAGCTGTTGGGCCTCTGACGTCACGCGACCTAGTCGAGCTCGGTCGTCGGGGGCAGCGGGTGGCCCTATGGTGAAGAACGAGAGCGACAGTGACCCCGGTAGGGCGGGCTAAGAGCATAGAAGGGATGTCATGGACTCGGATGTGTGAGTCTATCTGCTGGCACAGCTGTCATGTCTCTGGCTCTTGCTCACATCCGCGTCGTCAGCTAGACTGAGGAGAGGTGTCCTGTGACTGGAAGAAATCAGTGATGGGTCGTTGAGTGTCCTCACGCTGTGTGGGCTGCACATGCTGTCGTGCCCAGAGAGATGCATCTCAGTGGTGGGTCATTTCATGTAAGAAAGCGGCTAGGCACTGCTGGTGGTGCGGGAACTGCAGCATGCATGGGAGGGGGCCGAATCCGTCGCGGAATAGGCAGTGGTACCGGCCTTGGATGGCATAATAGATAGGGCATCTGAAAGCAAAGTGCTCCTCCGACTCGATCTCTTGCAGGTCGCAAAGTGGGCAGATGCGGCCCTCTCGTGGGATACCCTCTGCACGTCCCCTCTCGATCCGTAATCGGTGTGACGAAACCCTAAACTAGCCGAGTGAAATTCGGAGCGCATGCGGTAGATGAATCTGTATATAACCCGGGGGCGTGATGAAACCCTCCTGTGAGATCTGGA